>NC_137930.1:19601806-19794306 GCF_963969265.1 Rhamphochromis sp. 'chilingali' | reverse complement strand
TCAACCTCTAACTTAAACAACATTGATTACATTACTGTCTTCATTTGAAATGTACTCTACCTGTACGGTTGTATGTAAAAGAAAGCACCTTAAAGTTTAAAGCAGACTGAATCTGAAAGCTTTCTTGTCTTCGTGTGTCACTAGTTTCCTCCCTTTCCTAACAGTGGGGTTATGCTGGGAGACCAAAAAGTCATTAATATTACTGTTCCAGTGTGCCGCTGTTTATTTTGAGACTGTGGCTCAAGGGACTGATACACTGCTGCACACATGCATCTGTACACACAGGTGTTTTACTGGGACACAGTATACAGCTCTTGGAGGTGGTTTTCAAAATGCTGAATCGATATAACAGTGATGTGCTCTGAAGAGACTTTGCTGGTGCTTCATAAATATGCTTACAGCCACAACTATAAGCACGTACTGGGGAGGTGTCTTCCACAACGAATGGCTGGTTTGGAAAACGGGTCATTGAGCTTACCTTAGCACTTGTTTGGGTTGTTGTTGCTTGATGGCCACATAAACCATCCGCTGCTGTTATGATTTCTTATTTGTGATATGTATGCAAGCTTTTGAGGAAATGGTTGTCTGCTTCATTGGGTTTCTATCAATTAAAACTCAGGAATGTGATGTGCATAAGTGATAAAGCATCATGTGTTTCACTGCTTTTGAAAACTGCTAAATGAAGAACCTGATGATCATATACATATACTGTACTTTGTTCATCAGTTTATTGCTGTTCTTTTCTATTGAGTCTATTAGACTTGTTTATGTCACCCACAAATATGAATGTGCTTTTAGTGAGACCACAACAATTAAAATGAGTAACTTTGCAAAGGTCACCATTCATCATGCAGTTCCTGCATGGGCCGACAAAAACACTAACTTTTCTTCTGCTTCTATTCCATTTGTCAGGTAATTTATAGATTTAGTAATGGCTATGCATTTGTACGGCAATTTATTACCCCTGGACTGGGCCACAGTGTAATGTAAATCTAAATGGTATTTCTACTGTCAGCCAGATCCAAGATATTCACATTAAGAAAGGGCTGAGTTATTTACAGTTTCAATTCAAAGTTTTACCATTGGTTGGTCCCAGCAGTGCTGTTAGCTGTGCCCCATGCAGGAGGCATAAAAATGTGGGGCTATGGCTTCATACTCCTAATACAGCAGGTGACTCTATGAGCATATCAGTGAATCTGGAGTGACTTTTGATATTACTGGTTTTTCTGTTTATTTGTGTGCTTGCAGACTGGCCAACATGATGACGAATAAATGCATGCAGGGAAACAGAGATTATTCCCACCAATATTAGTGTTAGATGAGCCCACACCATCATTTTTCTCTGAATGAACTGATCTCTTTGTTGACAGAAAAGCCCTACTCATGCTTTCCATGTATTCATCTAGCATGAAAGTGGAACAAAGACGAACTTGAGATGGATAAAAGATAATAAGTAGGTTGTAGTCACCGCATTGCAATGGGAAAACAGCTATTTTCTTCGAGGAGTGCAAAGGCGCGAGTATGCTCGTGCATGAACGTGCACTGGTGACATTCTTACCTGGACCGAACCAGAGAGAGTTTTGAATTCGCCAGCAGCCTGGCTGCACTTGCTCCACTGCTGCCTGGAAAACTGCAGAGCTGCTTCTGGGCCACATCTGGTCCACATCTGGTCCATGTGGGATGGTTGGACATTCACCAAGCCAAGCACAACCAGAGCCACTGATAACATGGCAGTGCTTATAGCTGACAGCAGCAGTCTTAGCATATGTCAATGATGATGCAGGTGTGTATATTTATAGTAGTTATAGGGTACATTAATATGCAGACTGCACTGACCTGTATTACACAGATGTACAAATCAATATATTTTGATAAATAAAATTTGCTTCTGAGGACTTCAGGTGGGCTATTTATCTTTTTGTTTCCCAACTGATTGCAAACATGAAATCTGATTTAAGCTTGCACGTAACATTTTTGAGATACACATCATTGATGTTTGACGTGAATGATGTGTATCTCAATATAATGTATCAACACTATGGCTAGAAGTTTCCAAAAATTGTTTTAATGTGTTTATTCTGGACAAAAACAAGAGAAGACGATCTCAGGATCTCTCCAAAGCATATTTCTGTCAATTTAGCTCAAAATAAATCCACAAACATGTTTGAGGCACTTGCTTTTGCGCATGCACTGCACACCCGTCTCTCTTTGCAAGAACAAACAGTAGCGGGTCATCATCCTCTGATTCAATTTTTCCTGGTGTCGGTTTTCCAATACTTTTATACCTTGGTGACATCACTCAGATTTGGTGGGAAAATGTCAAGATGAGAATGTAAAAAGTGCAATTTCAGTGACATTCTGGCACTCATTAGTTGATGTGCTTTCAGCATGTTATCCACAAGCTCAGCAAGATTCTCTGCTCTGATATTGCCAAGACAATTCTGTGCACAAATGTTTCCCATTGCTGCTGATTCAGATGGCTTTAGCATTAGTTCACAGATTTCAGGACCAACAAAAACACCTTCTTTCACTTTGGCTGCATTTTGTGGACAGTAAACTTATTTCTTAAAGGCTAAAATGCATCACTGTTTCTGCCCAGTCATTCTAGCCGTCCAATTCTGGGAAAATCATAACTTTTAAAAAAATGGGATGAAAGAGATGAAAATGGTTTGTTAACGCACAGGTGAAAGTATACCAGCAGCAAAATGCTTGTGACCAGTTTGATCTTTTAGGTACCGCTAACTACATTTTTTCATTTGCCTATCTTTTAACATATTGTAATCTTGTTGACTTGTTGTTGTCTAAATAAATCACAAAAATGAGAATTGTACACAAACCTTTGACTTTGTACAAAGTGATTTTAATTGCCTAGCTGCACCTTAATAAAAAGTCTAAAGCCATGTCAGCAGGTCTGTAAGCCTTCAGTTTTTGAACACCAACAGCGACATGCTAATGCGGTTATTATGACAAACCATTTACCGTTTTTTTTTTTATCATCTTAGTTTAGCTTGCTACCAATGCTAGTCAATAAGCACTAAATGGCCGAAAGTATTCTCTATTTAAACCTACTTAAAGTGAAGTGCTTCACATTATAAATAAGGTTCAACAACTCAAATTGTACAAATGGATCAAACTAAAATAAAAGCAAGCCTCCACATGTAGGTCTGTGGTCAGGTCAGTTCACTGTTATAGAGAGCCATCTGGCTATGAAGACCTTTAAAAGGCATCAGCAAAATGGCAATGCATCTTGCCAATTGCAACTTCAAGAGATTGAGGCACTAAACGTAGGAGAGATAAAATATAAAACTGGGACAAGATCAGACCTAGCAGGCCAACATGTGTAGGTGGGTGACACACTGAATAAGATAAAAGAGATTTGAGGTTTGGTCTGTGGACACTCAACTCTGTCTGAGTGCCTTAAGCTTCACATCCAGCAATGCAGAGGCCTGTACGATAAGCTTATAGGTTAATATAAATCACAACCCCCCCCGACAAAATATATTAAAACTTCCATATCCTTCTAATGATGATTGACATCTTGCAAAAATACTGGTGCTGTTTGGTTTGTGTCGAACTTGCAGCTTCTGTGAGTTTAATCAATCTGGAACTCTTTTGCTTGTTTGCAGGTTGGAGTAGCTGTGATGGATGACCAGTGTGTGTCTCATGGCAGTCCTCATCGCAGCGGAGGTCATGTCAGTACTGAGGGTCAAAAGTTGAATGTCATCAGGTGTGGGTGGCTCCGGAAGCAAGGAGGTTTTGTCAAAACGTGGCACAGTCGCTGGTTTGTGCTGAAAGGGGATCAGCTCTACTATTACAAAGATGAGGAGGAGACTAAAGCTCTGGTAAGACTGTGAATGTACTAGAAGATGAACTAACATAAAAATTGTGGCATGCACCCACACATATGCAGATGATAGTTCTCACTGTATGATGATTGAGTTTTTTTTTGGATCAGACAGCTCTTTGGCTTATGACCAGACTGTATGTAAAAGATGGGTGTAGCATCTGTGAAGTTTGTTTTATGGGCTCTGAAACCTTAACCTATGCACCTAGGGTCATAAGTCATTAGCTACTGTAAGCATGGTTTGTTAGCAAGGTGCGTTCCTACAGTCATATGAAAAATGTGAGTTTTTCACAAGACTCTATGCAGTCCTGTGAAAAACTAAAAAGTAATACTTTTCTATATGACTATCAGTCTCCCACATCATTGTGGAGGAATTTTCGCCCACTCTTATTTACTCTAATTTACAGCATCGCTTCAGTTCTTTGAAGTTTGCAGACATTTGTTTATACACAACACTCTTATGGTTCCACCACAGCATTTCAATCAGGTTGAGCTCTGGACTTTGACTGTGTCATTGCAGCACTTTAATTCTTTTATTTTTCAGCCATTCTATTGCAGACTTGATGCTGTGCTTGCATGTGCTCGATCCAGTTTTAGCAAAGCTTTAGCTATCAGACAGATGGCCTCACATGTGACTCTGGTACACAGAGGATGGTCAATTCAGTGACTGCAAGGTACCCAGGTCCTGTGGCTGCATGCCCAAATCATCACCAATCTACCGCCACGCTTGATAGTTAGTTGAGGTGTTTGTGCTAATATGCTGTTTGGTTTTCACTAAACGTGGCACTGAGTTATATGACCAGACATCTTTGGTTTGTTCCGTCCACAGAGGTTGTTGCAGAGGTTTTGTGATTTGTTCAGATCCAACTTTGCAAACATAAGCTACAGTATACTCCCATGTTCTTTTTACAGAAGAAAAAGCTTTCTCTTAGCAGCACTTCCAAACAAGGCCTACTTGGTCAGTTTTCTTCTAATTGTACTATTATGGTGTTTAACATTTAACACACTAACTGAGGCCTATAGTCTGAGATGTAGCTATTGGGTTTTCTCTCAGCTTTGCAAGGGTTTGACCTTGGAGTGAATGTTCAGGGACAATCCACATCCAAGATTGGCAGCTGTCTTGAATGTTTTCTACTTGTGATGAGTCTTTGGATGGACTTTAAATTATTTGGAAATGGTCGTATAGTCCTTCCCAGATTGATGGGCAGCAACAGTTGTTTCTCTAAGATTACTGCCGATGCCTTTTCTCCTTGCCACAACTTAAAGCTCCAGACCAGCAAACTGTCAAACATTCTGTTTTATAGCAGTGGTTACATTTCATGATCAAAAGATCAAGTGCATTTGATTAGCAGCACCTGGCTGTTACTTACCTTCTTGACACCAATAGAAGCAGTTTTGTTTTTTGTTTAACAGGACTGCATAAAGTCTTGTGAAAAAGGAAGCGTATGGGTGTTTCACACAGATGGATACATGCTGATAGTTCCTAAGTAAGATACAAATACAATAAAAGCATTTACTCAAAGCAGCTTGCAACTGCCACTAATGATAATTCTAAGCCTCGGTGAAATTGAAGCCAACCCTCTAGAGCCGTCACAAGTGGTGATATTACTTTTCTTACTCAATCTAATGGGCCAGCCTCAATATAAAATGATGGCTGGCATACAGTGCGTCGCTATGAAGTCAGCCATTCAACAGTGGGAAATGTGCTGGAGATGTTTTGCTCACTTTAACATTACGATCAGATATGACTCTAAATATGTACTCTAAGCCCTGCTGTGGTGAAGTGTCTGTTTGTGCTTTCTGTATTTGCTGTATTTACTCACAGCACCACCATATTTCTTGTAGATACATGCTACAGTATAGCCAGGTGAGATGATAACATCGAGCTATGGTTCAAATGAGGTTGTTTTGACTCTCAAACCAAACTGTTTTCAGTTTGTCTTTATGGAAACACACACACACACACACACACACACACACACACACACACACACACACACACACACACACACACACACACACACACACACACACAAATGGCTATCCTGAAATGAGAAGAGACAATGAGTAACACGAGTTTTATGGCTATCTCTAACATTACTGTAACAAGGAACTCCCTCTCACTTAGCATGTGCAGACTGGAAAAAGAAGCTGCCAAAATACAGTGAAAGAGAGCGAACATTGATTCCACAAGTTGAGTTCATTAAGAAACTTGTTTAATTTCTTGAATTTGATGAAAGAGTCAATAGTCTTTTCTTGGTTGTCAAATACAATGATGCTGGATAGCAACTTGTTATTAAATACTAGTTCATAAATACTCTAAGAGTGTGTTTTATGAGTAGCTTGTCACGTCATATTCCTATCATGCCTTTAATCTTTATATCAGTTAGCAGATGTTTCGTGTTTTGTTTTTTTCCTCTTTGCAGTTATTTTACACCAGAGCTTACTCCTATTTGGCAAATACACAAAAGACCACATCCTTTTGTAATATTTATTCCTACCAAACAATATCTCCTTTTTTCCCTGTGGAAACTTGATCACTTGTGCACAATTGAAATCTTTATTCTGCTCATCTACCCACACTTCTTTGCCTGGCCAATTTTCCAGGAAACTGAGCCTCAGCCAAACCCAAGAAACAGCAGCAGCAGAAGTCTCTAAAGGTTAAAGCTCCAGA
This sequence comes from Rhamphochromis sp. 'chilingali', assembly GCF_963969265.1. Classification (NCBI taxonomy): domain Eukaryota; kingdom Metazoa; phylum Chordata; class Actinopteri; order Cichliformes; family Cichlidae; genus Rhamphochromis; species Rhamphochromis sp. 'chilingali'. The sequence continues at coordinate 19,787,788 of NC_137930.1, read as the reverse complement.
CCTGAAGGTGGGCCACAGGCCAGATACAGGGGGAGGAGAGATTTTCTTTCTTTTTTTCTGGGAAGGCCAGGTTTTGAAGCTGTGTCAAAAAAAAGAGAGAAAACAGTTTTCCTGAAACAACTTGATAATTATATTTATCACCATGTTCTCAGAGAACTTATTTGTAATGTCCCTACAACTCCATCTACCTGTGGAATACTCTTCTTTGGTTAGCAACTTTCCATTCTTGCCCTACTTCTAAAGCTGTAATAAATTTCAGCTACTTTTTTTTTTTTTTGCAGAGAATGGGAAATTTCTAGTGAAACTAGGTCAGGTACAGAGGAGTGTGCTCAAAGTCCTCAAATCTCCATGACCTCCAAAGCAGAGAAGCATGTAAGAGCACAAACAGAACACTCCAAAAAGACAGCGTACCGAACAGAATACAAGATAACCAGTGTAGCGTTTCCAACATCCCAAAAAGGAGGAATACCAGCGGGACAGAGAGGAGACAGAAAACTGTCAGAAACAGGTTTGGTTTTGCTTTTTGTGCCTCGAACGCTGATGTTTAAGATCAGGGCAAAAACACAAACACACAAGGTGCACTAAGATCCTCCACTTTACTTAGACTATATGTGGTGGAGTAATATCTACCCACGCTAACCTATTAGCCACATCCAACAGAGACGCAACTGATTAATTCTCTGACATGCTGTGATCTCTCCATTACCCATCACATTAGCTTAATTGCTGCTACCTCAGAGGACACATGAACATGTGCTACTTTCTGTTGGCTAACAATTTGTTGAACGATTAGACAGGAAAATATTACATACAAATTACATATTTAACTAGCTTCTGGCACAAACTGAATCTACATTTTATGAAAACAAAAAGCATTCATTATGCTATTCACATATAAATATAAAGTCTCACAATAAATGAATTTAAAGTACGCACAGTTTAAAAAAAGGCGGGGGGACAAGTTTGGAAAATAGCAGCATTTAGACACAATGGACTGACTGCTTTATCTTTACTTACAGTGGACACAATGTGCTAGCACTGCACTCTTAAGCAGTAAATATTAGTTGCTAATATTATGAAGAATTATGGGGAGGTTTTAACACGGAGACTTACCAGAAAAGTTGGCAAGTGATTGCTTGTAATTATGTAACTAATCACAGTATGACTTTTCTGTCTATCTTAGGCAGAGTGCTAGGTTTCAGTGTCTATTTTTGATACTGAAAGCCTAACAGTATTTATGATTAGTGCCTCTAATCCTTTTGTTACTCTAACCAAACAGCTCGAGTTGTCATATCAGTCCTTAATCCTGCAAGAACATTGGGGGGGTTTGGCTCTTGGGACCACTAGAGTCAAGTTAGAACCATAATGCCACCAGTTAAACTAGCATTACCTGACTGGTTGTAAGTCGTAGCTGGCTGTTGCTGGCAGTAACCATGAAAATGACTGCTAAACTCCTAGTCACACTGTCGAGCGGTCAGTGACGCTGGGGGGAAAAAATGTGTAATACCCAACCGGTTGGCAAGCGGTTGCTGGAGGTTGTTTGCTGTTGCTACGTGAAACTGGTAGCAAAGAGGTAAACTATGCTGCACCAAAAACCTCCTTGAGATGGCTTTGGCGGCTAGCAGATTGCCATGGTAACCCTTACTTTGCTGACTTGTCTCCAAATACTCACTAGCTACTCACTAAGTGGTAGTGAAACTGTGAGAACAATTTGCCTTCAAAGTAAAAATCTGTACTCTTTGAAACAGGTTGGTTTCAGTGGTAAAGCACAACTTTTACTTTGGAAGTCGCTCTCTTCATAGCTTCTCTGCTGCTCTGCAAGCACCTGTCTTTGCAGCCAACTCGGTGTCCGCCATGCAACCTGTTTTTGCAGATCTCGATGGAGTAGTTGGGTCTTTTGAGATTCAATTCTGAAAGTCAAAGCTTAAATAGCTAAACTTGGAATAATCTTTTCAATTATGAAGTCAGAAAGCTGTAGAAAAAACATCAAGTAATAAATAAAAAAAACAAAAAATGGGATTTCCTCAGAATGGCTGTAACATGTCGTCATGTGTGATGCACTAGGACTTTATACCTGACATACCATTGTTTTGTTTTCATGCAGTGAACATTTTATAACATTTGTTTGATTTCCAATACTGCAACTCATAAGAATTCTGATGTTTTTAGATACTGTAACATTATCTGAAAAATTACTGCTGATGTAGGCAAACATGTTGATGCTATACAGTTAGGCCGAACCTCTCTGAGTAACAGGAGGAATCCGAAGAATGGGTGTCAGATGGAGGTGAAGGGTCACGGAAAAGCATGGGTACAGGGTACAGCACGTGTAGGATTAGTGTCGATATGCCATCTGCCTGCACTTACTCGTCTATGAAGGAATACACACGCACAAGCCCGCATGTACACACTCGCATTCTTAGATGCACACATACATTACTCGGATTTCATCTGGCTGAGCCATAAACAAAGACGCTATTCATGCGGTGGGTGAGATTGTATGGTTATTGTAATTCAAACCACTCAGCCTTGTATCTATATGCCAGGGATGTAAGGAAAGTAGCATTGTGAATGAATGAGAGAATTGTGAATTAATACGTTGAAATGATTTAATGTTTTAAGAAATGAAAGACATTAAAATTTCATAAGTTTATTATGATTTTAGCTGCTGCACGTCTTACAAGTTAGTTAATATTCATAGCATGTAGGGGGCACTTCTGGAGGCAGACGAAATGAGAAGTAGCTGGATTTAATAAGAAATTGCATCATATCAATAATGCAGCAGTGCAGTTGTGTACTAAAAGTCCTTTTGTTTTCCCTGCTTAAGCTGAAAACCATTTGACCTTTGCATTTAACTGGAGTAAATAAAACGCCACTGCAGTTCAGTAATTTTTCATTCTGCAACACTGTGTTACTGCTGATTTGATGACAATAGTAACTCTGTAGCCCTCGTTTGACATTGACAAAGATGTTTTTGAGGCATCACAAAGTAATAAAAGCTTTTTATAGCAGGCAGGGTTCCAGCCAGTCACGTCAGAACCAGAGCAGATCTGATTTGCATTATATTTGAATGTATGAGGCATGTGAACCAAGAAGCGGACATTATCAAGACACCCTTGTGTGAACAAATTGAAAAGCATTGCTGACATCATCCTCTGGTAATAGACAAAAAATTTCCATTAAAGTGGTTCAATAAGTTTGCATGCATGGGCGTCTCTTTAAAATTACAGATGGGCAATAATATTAAGGCAAAGACATTTCCTTTAGCCTAAATATATTAAAGCATGAAAAAAGTTTATCATTAATAGAAGGCAGCCCCGTCCATTAGTATTCCTAGGCTGCATATACTGCATAGAAGTTATTTCCTTTAACTCCTGAAGGGTGACTGCATGTCTAATAAGCTCTGCAGTGATGGATGAAGAAGTCAATTAAGTCTCACTGGACTTGTAACAAGTTCCTGTAAGTTTTGTAGCCTAAGGACTTTTTCTATTTCTAATACCTGATGGTGCAAGAGGGTAAAACAGCGAATTTAAGGTGTGTGCAGATGTAGTGGTATTTGTATTGCTGGAGCAAAGCAGCTGTATGGAATATTTACTCACGTCGAATCCCAACTCACTAAAAAACTGAACTGCAGAGCTTCTTGTTCTGTCTGTCTTAGAATGCTTCACTTTTCATTGGTCATAACACAGTACAGTAAGCACTGGCTCACATCTGTTGACTCATTATATTTCATTTATAGCTGTATCTTAACAATGAATTTGTAGATAAAAGGTGTGATTCACATTGATACTCCTAGTGATACATTGTTATTTTGTCCAAAATAAGGAGTCGATGGTTTACATTCAGTTCTAGACTGCAGCAGTATTCTGTAGTTTGCATGATGACTTGTCTGCAAACATTTGCCGTTTTAATGAATGAGGTGCAGTGAAACTTGAGGAAGGTCAATGCAAACCACTAACGGAAAAATTGGTCTTCCAAATAAAAGTTGAGCATTAGCACCACAATCAATCAACATTTCAAAATGAGCAAACTACGAGCAACTGTAGCAACCTGCTAGCAATCAAAGTAACCACAAGGAAAGGGGAACTACTAGCAACCACCTGCCAACCAGCTGGGGAACACAAACTTTCCCTAATGGCTGGTGGTTTAGAAATGGATTTCATAACAACAGAAACTACTACTTGGGAAATAAGATTTGCCTGTGTGACTGAGACATAACTTAATGGGGCGAGATACACAAATATTCCCCCTCAGTAAATTATTAAAATAAATGTGCAAAAACTGATTTTATAAAGTTTTTAACTGTTTTAGCACCTGTTTACATTAATGAATGTTGATTAGCTGATGTTCTGTATAATTTGGAGAACTCTCATTGATCTGGTTTCCCATGAATGAATAATAATGAATGGGTAAGCAAACATGTGGACAAGCTAACACACATTTTACATATGCTAACCACACGCGCTTTGTGTGAAGGTCATTGTTCAGTCAGAGCAAGGACCTGCTGGACAAAAATCCATATCAACAATATCAGGTTATAACATATTCCTCCCACCTGTCTCCTCTAAGACCCCCGAAAGAGATTTGAGGGCAGAATCGCATATCAGATATACTGAAAACTGGTGGATGGTTTAAAGATGGTTTAAAGACTTTCTTTCTGCCTTTCACCTTAATAGGTTTAATTGGTATTTGCTCATTTTAACTTTTCTTTGCTGGGAGATTTTAAATCAAAATACTTGTAACCAATATCGAAACTCTTGCTTCTTTCGGCTTCCTCTGCCGTTCTCCTTTATTAAGCAGAAATGCCATCCCATTTTCTCTGCATTCTTTTGCAGTTTATACATCGAGTTCATCATCTTCACATCTGCCTAGTGAAGCTTGCAGTGTCAAATAAATCAAAACCATGCTTTGGTGGCTTTGGCCTAAAAACCGAATCAAGTTTCAGTCAGATAATTAATGCCATCAACTTTAGAGCTTAACAGTCAGCCGCTTGAATTGCTTTAACTTTAAATCTGACCTTGCTGACACAACTTTGAAGTCAAGCCGACTCCTGTCACGCATGTCACTTTTTCAGGGGCTGTTCTCTCTGCCTTCATTCTTACTTTCTTCTGTTTTTGAGAGCTGAAATATATGAAGTCACACTCATGAACATTTTACATACAGCTCAGCTCACAGCACTGCCAATCTGTATTACATTTGCATTGAGAAATAATACTAAAAAGTGCTAACTTCTTCTTTAAAAAAAAAAAATTGAAGCTATCTCAGTGGTGTTTAAAATTATGCACAGCTATGTCATTTTTAGTCTTGAGCATGTTCGTACTTGTACATATATCATTCACATATCTCTGGAACCGTATGTTACTCTGTTTTCTCAGCATGCCATGTTATGTCTTTCAGTTGTCATAGTTTGACTTTTTTATCTATTGATCTGACAAATATGATCTGTACAGAGGATCAGTATGGGCAACGTGCCGCTGACCTCATTTCCATCTGCCTCATTCATTTCCTGTGGTACTCCAAACCACATATGTTATCAGTTTATCTTCTATGATACACTCTAAAGGCTTTATAGGTCCTTCATAGTATCCACTTATCTTCAAGTCCTGGGAAAGGCCATCTTGTAAGAATTCTGGTAGTCTGCTTTGAGCTGTCTGAAACCTTTACGCATCTGCTTGTCTCATTTGTTTAATAGAACAAAGCTGTGATAGTGAAGCTTGATTTGTGGGCTGTAGACAGCTTTTGATTTTCCTGCTGTCGGGGCATCCAGAGAAGGATATTGGTAACAGATCACACGTAGGAGACATCCAAACTGTAGTACAAGCATAGCTGATGAGCAGGGATATGTCTTCTCTGTGGTTGGTGCAGCTGTATTCTGTTTTTTTCTTTCTCTCTACTTAACAGTGGAATATATAATGCGCTGCAGTACAAGGACTATATTGAGGGCTATAGCTGCAAAGTAATTTCACAGGAAAATGGTTGAACAGGAAAATACCTTCTGCCTTTGTGGTTTGTAGACTTTGCAAGCCAAATATCTCCTGCACCTGTGTTCTAGTGTTAAAGGTATAGATACAGGATGTTAAGGCAGACCTGAATGGACTGAAATAGACTTCAGTGGCAACATGTAAATGAAATATAAGATACAATCTTTGTCCTATTATTCGCTGGTATTATTGTGCATTATCTCATTCTAATGCCTTGGCTTGTTTTAGCAACATGATGCAAAGACAGGTGTATGACTAATTACCTTAAATTAGACCCTGTAACTTAATACAAGGTAGCTGTCATAAATGTCGTTAATGCTTGCTCTTTTTGTATATGAACTGCAATTAACGATACAAAGAGGCTCCTTTGATAGAATCTCCTTTGCCAACTTCTTGTGATTTTTCTTCAGCTTATGAAGTTGGAGGACAAGTTTGACTTCAGCAGCATGTTCTTGCAATGTGGGCGTATTTTTAGGTCTTTGCAAAAGATAAACGCATAAACTAATGCTGTTGTCTGACTTTAATAGGGTTACATAATGAAATTGCTGCTTTAATGAGGTTAAGTAATGTCACTGACAGACAGCCTACACTGTGGAGGAAAACAGTTGTTAGAGTTGTTTTGTGGATCCTGGAAATGATTTTGTGATGCAAATAGTTATTAGATATGATCTTGTGCAAAGAGAACTGTGTATGTAGCCTATAAAAAGTATTTTTTTTACTTTACTTTATTTTACCATAGTTTTACCATAGTTGATGGAGTACACCCGTAAAATGTAACTTGTGTGTACTGTTTGCTTTTCAGTATTTCCTTATGTTCCCTGGAAGTGATGATAATGTAATTTGCAGTTACTGCTTTTCCTAAAAGTATTGTTACTTTAGGCAGAAAATACTTTACTCTATATAACTTTGGTTATGTGTTGTAAGCTCTATGGATATGATAAAAGGTATTCAGCAGCAACAGCAGTGACAGGTATTCTTAAAATTAAATGGCAGGGCGTAGTGTATGCCTTTGTGGGAATTTACTGTTAGTGGCATGACATGTTTTTAAATGGCCCTGAGCTTGTGGTAAGCAGACATGCTACTGTCCCTGCTCGTCCATATTTTCCACCCCTATAGCTCCGTTCTATACTTTATTAAAACCTGTGATTGATATCTCAGTTCTAACAAAAACTACAGTGTTTATACATTTTCAGACTAATTTTATACTATTATTAAAGATAATAGCTTAAAATCCGTAGGTAACTTTTCCAGCAATCGGATGCATTGCATCTAACATACGGTTGTTTTTTAACCATTAAATCGCCCTTGCTTTGTAATTCACCAATTTAGGTTCCTTGTGGTAATTTCAGTCTATCATTTATCCTGTCTAATTTCTCATATTACTCACCCAACGTTAATTTGACAAGTAAATAAAAATTAATGAAGAAGTTTCCCATTTCCCTCTAGTTAACTGGCATATTAATATTTATGAGGGTTATGCAGTCACAGTTGGTGGTTTTTATTATATAGTTGCTTTTGAATGTGGGACAGTGCAAGAAATACCTGTTGTGTAACAGTGGAATAGTGACATTTATTGCATTATTGAACCTTGCAGCAGGAAAAACATTAGTAACTCTTTGCCCCTTAAAAAAACTAGAACCAGAAATGGTGAAGAATAAATACATAAGGTCAAATTAATGGATACATATGGTACTCTAGAAAGGCAGACCCGTTGTAGGTCTCCAGCTAAGCTCCAGCTGAGTTTGATTTGCTGTAAAAGGTTAGCCAGGCTGGAGAACACTAATTATTGTCTACAAAGTCAGTTGAACAACAAGACAAATAATGAATTACCTGTTGCACCAAAAACAGATGGCAGCTTGACTTCACTCTTAAGCTTTTATCTGAAGCAGTTGATTCTTCTCACCAGCTTTGAATGATTCCTTCGTGTTATGCAGTGATTCTGAGAAAGTATTTCAATATTTTATTACCGTAGTAGTGGTATTGATATTATTATCAGTAGTAGTATTTAGATTTTAAATATTTTGTTTATATTAAGTTTGAAATATTATTTTTTTCCTATTTTATTTCATCCTCAAAGCTTTTATATCATACCCTCATCTGACACTTAATTATAACAAATTCAACTATGTCATTGCATTTAGCTATGTAGATGTGGTCAAGACGACCTGGTGAAGTTCAAACTGGGCATTAGGATGGGTAATTTAAGTGACTCTGAACATGGTGGTGTTGTTGGTGATGTGAGCAGGTTATATGTACAGAAGGCTCTGCATATTTCAGAAACTGGTGATCTACTGGGATTTTCCAGCACAACAATCTTTAGGATTTACAGAGAATGGTTCAAAACAGAGAAAATATCCAGTAAGCAGCAGTTCTCTGGGTGAAAATGCCTTGCTGGTGCTAGAGGTTGGAGGAGAATGGCCCGACTACTGAAGAGGTATGCAGGAGAGCATCTCTGAGAAGGCACTGAATCGGGAAGCAGAAGACCACATTGTTGCACCTTGTTGAATCCATGCCATTAAAAATTGAGACAATGTAGCTGTTTTCAGAAAAAGAAATCTCACTGCACCTTACCTAGTACGAATCCTAAAAGACTGGTACTATGATAGCACTTGTGTGGTGATTATTAGGCTGGTAAAGTCACAGATATTTGCTCGCTCCTTTTAATTTACTGAAGAAGCCAGAGGTAATTAATGAGACAGCCAATGGTAAGGGGCACAGAGAGGACATTCACCCTATAACCTCAATAAAAACAAACATGGCACATCAGCAGGAGTAAGCTGTTGGGTTTATGACCAACAAATCAATGTCACATGTGGAAGGTAATAGCTGCAGTTTTTACAGGCTGATCTGACCAGCAGGACCAACTGAAATTTCTGTACTCTCTTCCATTAAATGGAAAAAAGGCCGCAGTCAGTGTTCTTGTATTTGCTTGCAGTCTCAGAAAACACATGAAATTAGATTTCAGTTGGAGGACACTGTTGGACGCAGCCTCAGAAAAAGCCTCCTGGAGGCTGAGCTGCTGCTTACAAGCCTGAGCCTCCTGCTGTTGCTATGCTCATATGGATTTCTCGGAGTCACTTTTGTCCCATATGTGTGTGCGTGGCTTTTTGTTTGGGAATAAAAGATAATTGGTTTTGTGTCATTGCACCGATTCCAAAAGTGACCTCATTCCACTTAACAACAATGTAAAAATGCACAAAACACCCCGAAATAGGTTGGGTTTTTGTCTCGCGCTGGGTTGGGCCTGGCAAACGTGCTCTTTGCTGGGTAAATATTACTCTGCCTGCGGTTGGGTTTGTCTGCAGCAAACAACAGGCCACCAGGGAGGATGCATGGAAAGTGTGGCTGCGGCTTAAAACGGAGGAGAGGAGTCTCTGTGGTGTTGTGGTTTTACGTTATAGAAAGGCTTAACAGGCCCTTGTCTTTTTTTCTGGGTTTTTTTAAATGTGACACGCATTTTTTTTTTTTTAAATCTCTCCTCAAATGCACACTGTTTATCTAAATCGTCTCTCATTTCCCTCAAACTAAAACAATGTTTACGAAAGGAACCTCTTGAAAAACCTTTTAATCCTGATATATTGAAGCTAGTCATATTGTCTTGCTGACAGCCACATCAGTCGAGTCCATTCCTTTATTTCCCTCTCTTTTGAACATCTTTATAGCCTCCTTCAAAGCGCTTCATCTGGGGCCTCAGGTAGGGTTTCAACTTCCTGATTGTCACAGTTATGGCTCATTAAAAAGTCCCCTTTTCTCTCTGCGAGCAGGAAGGAAACTGACTCTCTCTCTGATCATGTTAATGTGCACAAGTCCTGAGTACTGACGTTGTCACTTCTGCACATCTTGTCTGCGTTAGCATTAACCCACAAAGGGGTCACTTTAATGACTGTCAGATGCTGCACTGTGCCATTGATGTCCAACTTGTTAATGAACACAAGAAGTCACTGAATCAGTTGGAAAGGACGAGGTAATCTGAAAAGAATATTCAACCACATAATAATTACTGGCACTAGTCTGTCATTCTGTAAGAAATACCTTATTTAAGCACCTGGCTGCTAGTTGGTAAGTTTACTAAACTGCATGAATTTATGGTGCAGTATCATTTGTGAAGCCAGTGTCATGGTCCTGGGGCTTGGATCCAGAGTTTTGAGTTTTTGGATTTCTTTACTACTTAGTGTGTTCTGTTGGTTTTCATTGTTCTTAGGTTTTCTGATTGAGTTATATATTTATTTATTTGCCTCTTCTCAAGTCTCTTACTGCTGGTGTTTGTTATTTGTTGAGTTCTGATATAGTACTCTGCAAAGGTCTTGAGCCACGCCTTGTTTCTTTACATTTCGCTGCCAGGAAATCAGACTTTTTTTTCTTTTCTTTCTTTTTTTTAAGCGGTCTTGAGCAATAGTTCACCAAATGTTCTCTTGTTGAAATATTTAACACTGACCTATGAATCATACAAGCATAAAACTGCCACCTAATTCAAGAGATTCACCAGTGTTGTGTCTACACATAACAGTCAACGTGACAAAGAAGCAAAGTAAATTCTGCCTTTAGGCACTTTGTGATAAACAGTCTGTTGCAAAAACACATACTTTGTTTCAATTTCTTTAGGTGAATCTACAAAAAAATGCCAAATATAACACAATTTGACAGGCATGAAACAGTTTATCTGCACCGAGAAAGTGATTTTTAAAACACTATTATCTGAAAACCTGTAATATATCAGCATGGTGTCATTATAAATTTTAGGAAATTGAACAAGTAGAGGAAAAACGAAGTGTTAGGCTTTAAAAACTATCTGCAGCAGATGAACAGTATCTGAAAGTCATGTCCTTAAGAAATAAGAAAGCAAAATCAGCAAAGACCTGACACAGGACCTGAGAGATGCATTATGTGTCTTGTTACACTGATCAGGCATACCATTCTGACAACTGACAGATGAATTGAAGAACACTGATTATCTCTTTGTCATAGGACATGTTAGCAGATGGTATATATTAAGGACCGAGTGAACATTTTGTCCTTAGAATTGATGTGTTAGAAGCAGGGAAAAGGGCAAGGATAAGGATTTGAGTGTCTGACAAGGGCCAAATCATGATAGCTAGAGAACTGGGTCAGAGCATCACCAAATCTGAGCTTTCGCAGGGTGTTCCCAATCTGTAGTGGATCAAAAGTTGTCCAAGGAAGGAACAGTCGCGAACCAGCGATACAGTCATAGGTGGTCAAGGCTCAATGATCCACAGCGGGAGCAGAGGCTAGCATGTGTGGTCTGATCCAGAAGATGAGTTACTGTAGCTCAAATTGCTGAAACAGGTCGTGCTGGTTCTGATGGAAAGGCGTCAGAATACACAAAGCCAAAGACCTGTCAGGGTGCTCATGCTGACTTCTGTTTACTGCCATATGCACTAACAATGGGCACCAAAGAGCAATGGAAGAAGATGGCCTGGTCTGATGACTCACGTTTGTTTCACATCATGTGGACGGTCAGGTGCCTCTTTTAGCCGGGGAACACCTAGCACCAGGATGTGCTATGGGAAGAAAGCCGATGGAGGCAGTGTGATGCTTTGGGGACTGTTATGCTGGGATCCTGTCATCCATGTGGATGTCACTTTGACACGTACCACCTACCTAATCATGGTTTCACACCATGGGCACCATTTCATTGGAGACTGTATTCTTTGATGGCTGTGGCCTCTTTCAGCAGGATAGCGTGCCCTGCCAAAAAGTTAAAACTTGCAGGACAAAGGATCTGTCTGAAACATCGTGGTGCCAGATACTGGAGTTGATTCCTCGATGGGTCAGGGCTGTTTTGGCAGCAAAAGGGGGACCAACACATATTAGCCAGGTGGTGTAATTTAAGTTAGTTTACCCATGTTAGTATTTTCACATTCAGTTTCCTCTTTGCAGTTCAAGTCATGTTTCTTCCCTGTTTTATATTGATATACTTTTTCCCTTCTAGTCTTAGTTTTAATACTTCTGTCCCAATTTAGCTTCAACTTCCACTTTGTTAAAGCTATCTGTGCTAAGTTGCTTCAGTGTTTCCTTCTCAGTTCCTCCCTCTGGCTTGTTCGGAGTTTATGCCTTGTTCCTTTGTGTTTCCTAATTATGGTAAATGGAACAGTTCTTATAAAGTGTTTTTCTACTCCACTGAAACACTCATAGTGCTTTATACAACATTACTTTATTGCCTCACACATTCACACAAGTACTTTTTTTTTCTGTGCTTAACATTCACACACAGAGCAACTTAGGGTTAGTATCTTCCCCAAGGATATTTGGCATGCAGAGTTTCAGGGATCAAACCATCAACCTTCCAATTAGCAGATGACCTGCTCTACCACTCCAAAGTTCTGTGTTGTCAGATGCAGATGATTGGGTTAGGATTAGTCTCCTTTTGTTACTTCCTGTTAGACTTTGAAGTCTGGTTTTCCATTATGGTTTGCGTTAGTTCTACCTTGTGATAGTCCTTGTTTTGTTTTTTTTAAGTGTGCTCACCTGTGTTCCTCTCTCCTGTTTCCCATCTGTAATCAGTCTATGATTAAACAGCTCAGTCTTCAGCTGTGCTCTGCCATGGTGTTTATGGTAAGCACTTTGTGTCTGCTTTCATGTCTCCGAGTAACCTTTTCTTATGGGAGCTTGCTTCCTGCCTCCGTCCATTTGGGCCGTCTCACAACATAACCTATGACACTAAAAATGAGAAGAAATGATATATAAATGGTAAAACTACAAGAGTCTAATAACCAAAGCCCTTTATAGTTTACAGTGGAAATCTGTTTTTTGCTGGTATTTTAATTGAATAATAAATGTATTATTAGTCATTTCTGCTAGTTCAGAAAAAAGTCAAGGAGCCCTTAAATGCCCAGCAGAGCTGAAGAGAACATTAAAACCTATCTGAAATGTGCTGTAGACATGAAATTGAATATTGTCAGATTGTTTACACTGAAGTTTAGATGATATTATATGCAATTTTCATCTGCAAACTAAAATCTGTAACTCTGGAATAATTACTGTAAATGTGTTGGATTTTCACCTTTTCAATAAGTGAATGGGTATATTAAAGTACCACACAGGTACTTATATACTATAAAACATTACATTTGTAATCTGGTCAAATGAAATTTAATTGATTGGTATACATTTAGTTTACACCAAGCATATTTTATGATTAATTATTTGAGTGAATAAACTTGAAAAATTTCAGCGGCATTTTACTCAAAATGATTGTTTCATGTTTAGGAGGGCAAATAACCCTTTGTTGTTGTTGTTGTTTTGGGGTTTTTTAGTGGGATAATTCAACTCATTCTCAAAGGAAGAAAGACACATACAGATCCTCTAATGGCCAGCCTGTGTGTCATAGTGACTACATCCATCCTTTATATACAGTCTATGACTAGAACAGCTGACTAATTTGTGTAGTCTGGGCAGGGAAGTGAACTGATATCATCATTAAGCACTAATACTGATCAACAGATTTCACAAAAAAAGCTTTGAGCATTCATCTGGACTGTGTCAAAAAACATTACCTGCTAAAAAATAACTAACATTTATAAACCAAAAGCAGTAAATGTTGTTTTGTGTGGTCTAAAAATTGCTTCTGTTCTTTATTTTCCACAGGGAGCCATTTTTTTACGTGGAAACAAAGTTACAGAGCATCCAAGCAGCGGCGACGAAGGGGGAAAATTTCTTTTCGAGGTCATTCCAGGTAGGATGAGATTACAGCAATTTAATCACTGCTGTTTTTACTGAGGACAGAATGGTGAAAGCAATCTTGGCAGCAGAAGGAACAAAACCATGAGGTTAACTGTTTGCTTGCCTTCTACTGGGGATTTGTTAAGGGATCACAGTGAGGTCTGTACCTCGTCTGTCTGTTTTTACATAACATTATGGGCTTTACTTCATGATCCGTTTTTACTGTTAAGCTTTTTTAATATACAGATTTCCATTTTATTTTTTTTCTTTATTTTGGCTTGAATGCAACAAAAGAGAGCATTTAAAAAAAAGGCAACAACCATGGATTATTAGACTGTTAATGCTGTATGTGCCGAGGATGCCCAGTAGAACAATAACAGGAATAAATGTGACGTTTTGTATGTTTTCCTATATAACTATTTTTTTTTCTTATCTAGATGACAGTCATTTACACATATCGTTACAATTCAAACTCGTACAACATGTGAAAACGTGGTTAAGCACAGCATGAAGGAAATGTGGGATATTTTCCCAGGCTGGAATGTGAGCTTATGGAATAGATATTTAAAAGGCACGTTCACAGGGGGAAAACAGACGCAGCTGTTAAAAGATACAGTAGCAGAGTGCATCAACAGCCCCAGTTGATCTTAAAAACCCAGTAGAAAACACCGGATGTATGCTATAAGCACTCATACTTTATTTGTGTTAGTCTTTTCCCTGGTGTGTATCCAGTTGAGTGTCCCTCAGAGGAAACCAAAGTATAATTGCCAAGACTTTTTTTCTCACTGAACACACACGCAAACCAAGCAGATAGTGGTACAAGTATTGGGGTAATAGGGGTCAATATGTGTGTGTTACAGGGTGTTTGAAAAAATCTCGATGGTGTTCTTGTCGTTTCATTGCTGGCTGTCTAACACTTTCAACGTCAGACGAGGATTAAGCGCTCCCTGCAGAGATCAGCTCATTTGCTACTCTTTCATTCAGTATTCACATTTCAGTTGGAGAAGTGAACTTTTGAATAATACTACTGTTTTGCAACTGTGCAACAATTTCATTTGATTCTGCGTTTCACGTTGTATTTGCTGTTTCTTGAATAGTATGATGCAACAGGAGTGAAACAAAAAGGATTTCTCAATATAAAGCCACAGTGAGCATCTAAAAGTTTGCTCACAATGTAATTTGATGCTATTTGCATTCAGCGAGCAGGCAGATATAAGCTGGGAGACTTGTTGAGGCACACTGAGAGTGGACTTAAGCTGGTAATTCACACAGCAGCTAGCGTGAGACTTTTCAAACTTCTGCAAAAGGCTAACTGAAACTGGGCTTGGAGGAGGGCACAGTGACTCAGTGAGACATGTAAGGGAAGTCTTACATCTTACCTCAGCACAAATTTCCTATCTGATCATCAGGCATGAGAATATGGGGCTTACACTCCCTGCATGGGAAGGGTTTTGATTGTAGAAGCCAGGCGAGAGGCAAACAAGCAGAGGTCGTCTTAAGTGTGGGTGACTTCAGCAGCATGGTGTCAAACAGATGAAGAACTGAAAGTGTGCATAAAGGGCTGGTGCAAGATTCATTTTCTTTTTTTCTTTTTTTTTGATAATGCTACAATTATCAAAAAAATTATTATCTTTCTTTTCTTCTGGACACACAAGTTCAAGTCTCTTAAAAACAGCTTTAGCATCGGCTTCAGTTAAAAACATAAACCTGTCTTTCTAAATCCGGGGTGCATTTCAGCTGTGAAAAAATGTGAAATGAAAGTTTTGTGTATCACACTTCACTATTGCTGGTTCGACACCGGTTTTCAGCATTAGACAAATTAGCTTATTGTCACTTCTAGCCGAGAACTGCTAAAAATCAGAAACCAATTCGATTGCTTCGACAACTTTTAAGTCCACGCGGGCCAAAGCTGCCGTATTTTATTGTTTTCATTTTAGGCACCGTTAAGAAGAAGAACAGTTACTGGTTATGCGTTTAAACATATAATTTTCTTTTTAGAAAATATGTGGTACATTTCTTCCAGTCTTTACCTCTACGGTTATTTTTTCCAATGGGAGTACACCTTAATACAATCTTTACAACTTCTGGAAGAAGGAAAAGGATTTTTTTAAATTCCAGTGTGTATTCTCTCTACTTGTACAGCTGCCATGTAATACTAAATCATCATAAGCTACATATCGTTTACTTCTGTTGGGAAGTGAGGCTTTTATAAAGCTGTTTGTTTCATTTGTGGTGCTAAGTGATGAGAAATGCGTTTCGATATCTTTCAGGGCTCGCCGAGTTTCAGTCTTGATACGATGTTGATTGTTTCAGTACTGCTGAAATGACTTAAAGACTGCAGGGAAAAGGTTCCAGTGTTTACAGTACGTATTAAAGGTTTTACAGCCAACTACATCAGTGAAAAGGTAGCAGTGAGCTCAAGTGTATTTTCATTATGTATCTGGCAGTGATTGTACAGTACTGTACAAAAGAACGTGCTGATCGTCATTGTTGTGATAGATTAAAGTGTGAGAGGCATGATAAACTTAAATTGTGTTCAACTGTAAATTCAGGGGTTGTTAATTTAAGTACTAACTTCATTGTGCTGTATCTCTAAAGTGTGCTGCCAGCACAAATACAAAAGTGGGAAGTGAAAAGACTAAGTAATGTCACCTAGTGGTGTGCAATACTGCAAATTTTGCTATTGATCTGATACCTAGTAAATACAGGGACAGTGTTGCTGAAATCTCTGACTATGACTTTCAACTTCTGTTTTTTAAATGTGCTCACCTCTCACTCACCTCTGTTACTCATACAGCAGTATCTCCTGTTGTAGCTAACATTTCCATCAGTAGCTAAAAAGCCTGCTAGGTTTTCTGGACAGCTGTGAAATTGAGATATTTATAGCAATGTATGTAGGAATTCAACCTTTTACAAAACAATGAACAACCCTTTTTCCAGGATAAGCTAAAGTAGCCACCATATAGATAAATAAGAGTCGCATAAATCTTTTTACCTAAATCTCCTCAACAAACAAGCATATTTCTCAAAATGTCAGACTCTTATTGTGAATTCTGTTCTTAATGTAATCTGTATAATTAGGCTTAAGCCTCCATCGCACAGGCCTGAGACCCACACTAGGAACCTTTGGTAGCTCGGGAAAAATGTGCATTTCCCAACCTGCTGGTTAGTCGCTGGATTTTACTGGCTGTTGTTGGGTCAAATAGTTGCAAGAGGTGAACGCTTTCAAAGACGCAACTTTTACTTTGATTGACCACAGAAATTTCCTAGCGATCAAAGCAATCACAGTTTTTCTGTTTGTTTGTTTTTTATTTGTTCTTTGACACCAATTTTACCCAGTGACTCCTGAAACCTACTGAAACCACTCGCCAACCTGTTGGTCAAACACATTCTTCCCCAGTGATTGGTGGTTAGCGCTGACCAGTCGCTTGGCCTGCATGACTGGGGCTTTAGCAGTCAATTTCATAGTGACTAATACAAATTTTGTCCCTAGCTGCTGTATTTGTCAGGTAGTTGCCAACTGGTCTCCAGGTCAGTGTGACTGGGGCCTCTGATTTATACATGGAGCCTTACTTCACTGCTGTGACATCAGTGTCCCTGTCGTCTTTAAACTATTAAAGTCAGATTTGCTGTGGACCAGCACCAGACCAGAACATGCGGATTAAATTGTGACTTTACTTGCTCACAATAAGGGTCTTTCAATTTGGATGCAACCGCCTGGCAGAGGGTTTTCGGCATTCTACTACAAAACAGTTTTTCCCATCCGGCGTCATCCACTGCAGCCTCGTACTGATGGAAAACAAGAACATGGCTTGTTATGAGGAAGCCAATAAAGAAGTCTCAGAGAAGCAGAAAGAGCAAATGAAAGGGGAAAAACAACACATTTATTCCACTGGTCTAAATGCGGCCCTGCAGTTTGAACACAGCATACAGACAGAATTTGGCAGACAGACAGGAAGTGATGAGAGGGGTGTATTCAAAATGAGGTGAAAGTCAGAGCTCTACAGAGATGCTTGTTGTCTGTAAGCGTGGTGATGAGGTTTAAATTTGAGCAGTGTGACAACAAGGGGCTTGAACAGAAGCATCCCGCATCAATACAGGGAGGGGAGGCTCTCTGTATTTTTAGCTTTTCTGGAAAGTTTTACTTAGTTACTCTGTCTCAGAGGAACTGGGGAAAAAGTTGCAAAACAGTTCAGGAAAAAAAAATCTCAGACTTTTATTCACCTGTGCTGAGCACTCTGTGATGTTTTTCAGCTCTTAGCTTTCCCTCCACATCTGGCTGATGTGTGTGTGTGTGTGCTAAACTTGAAGAGGTGAGAAAGAAAGGAGAAGGGGAGGGGGCTTACGAGGTGAGTGCACCAAATTGAAAACAATATTTAGACTGTCTTCATTTTCAGCTGTTTGACAGGGAAACGCAGGTACAGACACAGCGGACCTTTTGTTTTCCAAACTTTAAACACCAGCCACGGCGCTGACACGTCACAACATGTGCAAACTCTCACGGGCCCAAGCTAGGGAGAAGAAGAGTAACAACAAAGTGAATGTGCTGGACACTTTTAAACTGTATGAATAATGTTGTGACAGATGTGTGCCTGTGGATCCTCCTCCCAACTGGAGCATCTTGGAGGTGCTATAGCTCTCATAGACAGAAAGTGTTGTCTAGATATGTAGGCCATACATCGGAAACGCATATCAGAACGTCCCGGTGACAAGGATCGCTCTGCAGTTCTATTTCCCGCAGTGCTCTTAAATCCTCTCAAGAATGTCAGATATCATCATCATAATATTTCTGCATGGCATGACAGAGCTCAGAACAATGCAGTGAGCAAGCAGAGCAGCAAATTACGACTATCTTAACAAAAAAGGCATCCGCTGCTCGTTCATTCTACACATCTAAGCTGCTGCTAAATGTCACTTCCCTGTCACCCAACTGTGATTAATTATCTGAGCAGGAAAGACTGCCTGCTGTGGTTTTGATGGAGAAAACGCATGCAGCTTCCAAAACGCACAAAGCTCCAGCAAGAGTTCAGAGTGTGTCACTTTGTCTGCGTTTGCCCCCAGGCTCAGTCTTCGGCTCTGTCACCGAGCAAACCGCTGCTTTTTAATTAAGGGAACAGTGCCCTGCTCGTTTACAGAGACTGCCACTCCTTCATTCATGAGAGAAACTCCTCACGTTGTTGTGGACAGCCTCGAGCTTAAATGCTACTGACTGAGTCAACTGAAAAGCTGACAAACTGTTGCATAAGTTAATAAGCAATTAATCTCTCAGCATTTTCTCACAGTGAATGTGTTTTAATGTTTTTCTGGGTTTGAGTAAATCTACAGCTTTGGGGCCTTTTTGTTTTTAAAGAAAGGGTATAGCGCCCTCGTGTGGTTTTCTTAGACATTGCAATGCCAGTAAAATGTCAAATGAACTTTTAAAATCTGTGAAACTATAAAAATTAGACTTTTTGGTTTCATTATAACACAGAAAATTTGCAAATATAAAAAAAAAAAAAAATCAGCTCCAGACGTTTTTAGCCTTTGTGCTGCGAGTTAAGATGACCTCTTGTCCTTTTCAAATATTGTTTGAAATAATGTGCAAGTTTAGTGCAAATATGACTTTTATTTAACCTTTGCCTTAGTTTTACATATCTTCTTTTAGTGGGAAGCATATTTTAATGTACTTTTTTCGTATAGTATTTGCCAACACTCTGCAACTAAAAGTAACTTGGTAGAGAAGAGCTTCTAAAAAAAAGTCCAGATGCTTGTGTTAAATTATCCTCAGTGATAATTATTTAATATATTTCATGTAAATAATAAATTTTCATTTTAGAGCTAGTGGGGATTATAATTGAATCCTGCTCTTGTGATTGCTTCCCATCTGTGTCTGATCAACAGCTCTGGGGAGGGCACCTTGAAGACCCGTGGGTATCATCTGTCACTGAGGTGGACGCTTGCTCCGATAATCATGCTGATGTAATTGTATTCACATGCGTTAGGAAGCTAAGAGTCCCAGAGAGCTCGAAACTTGAAACTGAGACTATTCGTATCATTGTTTTTGTTTGAGTGAATGACGTGCAAACTGGCCATGCTGCATAATACTAAAGGAATCCCTAATACTTTGCGTCGGCCTTCTTATTAAATAACTTGAACTAGTAATGACTGAATGTCGGGCTAATAGTACTGATAACTATTGGAGGCTGAAGACAGACATGCAATTTCAAGACCATGGACCACTGTGCCGTCTTTCATGAGAAAGTGTGGGCTAAATTAAAAGCACTCAAAGCTGATGAGTGAGTGATGGATGGAAGTTTTCAAATAAAAAAACGTGGCTATGAAATATGACAGAGTGATAATATAAGCCCACAGGCAGCAGTGTTTAAGGTTGAAGAAGCCCCTGTAGAGTCATTAAGAACACTTATGAATCTGCTGTGCTGACATTTCAGTGTCAGGACACACGGAGGTGGTTTTCATAAAGGCTCTCATGTCCTATTAGTCACAGATAGCTTCTTCTATACTGGCACAGACTGAAGGTAGTCGATGCAGCTTTAAACTTTAGCCCACTGTCTTTTTACTGTAGTTGTGATTATTTCACAGGGCTGACAGACCCAATCAGTTCCTCATGATATCATGTGCGTATGCATCCATCTGTAGTGCTACCGTGGCCTCGTGTTTATGAAGTCTCTAAATACCAGGTGCTATTTTAACCCCATAATATGCTCACGACTTCCATCCGCACTTCTATTTCAAGCCGCTATCCAAAGAGAAGCAAATGTTCCGAGCGCACATTTCCTCCTTATTCCTTTGCATTAATTTGCAATGCAAAAGGGAAAAAAACACACAATTTTATACCTTGTTGGTAATATTTTAAGCTTGTATGTATTTTTATTTTTGTTATTTAATCCCATGCCAAGCCTTAAACCTCTGCTACTCCAACATGCAATTTATTTCTATTTTTTTAGCTTTTGAAAGGGGGCAAATCAATAAATATCATAACTTACACACATCAAAAACTATTTGATTTTCCTAACCGTTACCTGAAGGTTCAGATTGAGAAAACTTTTGTTCATTTAAGTAAAATGCAACTATGTGGGACTCCTGGTCATAGCTTATTTACACACATTATCTCTTTTTAGGCTGTAAAAGGTAAAACAGAGGTGCTTGTCTGCATCTCCATTAATGTGCAGCAAACCCAGCTACCAAACAGCATACACAGTGAGGGAGCTCCCTGCTACATAAATGGAAAAAGCTTGTGAAAATCAAATAATTTCCCCACCTGACACCACCTCCTACACCCACTTCACTGAATATGAGTCAATCCGCACATACATTAGGTCAAATTAAACAGACAGAGATGAGCATGCTTTCTGTGTTTCAGACTCCATGTTCTGATATGATGATTTAATCGTCATTCGGACGCGTAGTGCCCACACAGCATCTAATGCTCCAGAAATCTAGGAGCAATGTGAGCAACTTTATCGGTACGTGCATTATAAGTGTAATGGATTTTATTGATATTTTTGTGGCAAAATGATGTTGCCTGTAGAACTAAGGGTTTGATTTTTGCATATGAAGCTGTCAACTATCCCTCACTGTACATCTCCCATTAGCTTGTCTTGTCAGAGCCTGTGGGATGTTTTTCAGTGCACTTTTTTTCCTCTTAAGAATTTGTTTCTATGACATTTTGAAAAAGGTCACAAACTGAACTCATTCCTCTTGCTCTTGTGCTTGTCTATCAGCGTGTTGGTGTGCATGTATCTACTGTATCTTCCCAGTGTGCACATGAATTCAATAACCTGGTGTCTGTTCCACACCAGCATATGGCCTTGGAGCTTCTGTGGGTCACATCTCTCGTTGTTGTTGCTCTCTTTACATCTTGAATTTATGCTCGCGATCACACCGAGACAGAAGGCCACCTTCAGACACACATCGTGGATCAATGCTCAGCTTTAAGTGGGTGTGTCTGATGATGATTTAATATTATTAAAAAAGTAATAGCCACTAGATTGGTGTGTGTGTGTGTGTGTGTGTGTGTGTGTGTGTGTGTGTGTGTGTGTGTGTGTGTGTGTGTAAAAAACAAACGTGGCAATAGTCACGATGGCAGTTTCTTCCCATAACCTTTTTGTATTGACCTATTCATGGCATCTGTAAACTAAATGCTCCTTAATGTTCTAGATCCACAATTCAATTACGGAGTAGTTCCCTCTAATGTAACATCCAACATCAAGAATGGTGTTTTCCAAAACCCCACAGTGCCTCATTAGTGACATTTTTCCCCAGGAAGGACTTCGGGGGAGGATGTTTGTTTTTCAGACGGTGTTTAGAACTGAGCGCTGAGGCACAAAGTCTGAAAAGATGAAGCATCTGATATGAGGGTTATTGAAATAACAGACCAAATACATCGTATTAACACTGGGATGCTTTGTTTTTTCTTTTTATACAGTTATCCCAGTAGTTATCTGTTAGATCAGTCCGTCGTTTTGGCCTAATCTAAAATATCCAACACAAGCTGAAATGATTGCTATGAAATGCTATACAAAGTAAACTATAAAAAGCTACTGAAATTGGTGCTTGTTGTATTTTCTGCTCTGAACAATTTAAGTAAGTTTGATGGTGTTTTTAACTTTTCATTTTCAAGGAAACAGCTTTCTATACAGTTATGAGTAAGCATTTCTGTATGCAACACTTTTACATTTTTCTTCACAGTCACTTTATCACTTAGCCAAAATGTGTAAATAGACGACTAACCTGTCCAGATTGTGCCCTGCCTCTTTTTGACCACTTGAGGGCAGCAGAAATAAGTTGTGACAATGTTGACATTGGTCAGTAGGCCTAATCACCTCATAAATTATAGTTTATGCTTGCCTATTTAAATATCAAGAAGTAATAGTAATACAGCCACATTACCATTAATTTTGGGATCTGTCTGCCCAAAATATAAATATAAATCTGATATTATCTGGCCTTTTTTTTGTTTTGTTTTGTTTTTACGATTTATTTAGCAGCTAAATGCTACCCTGTGTTCACCAGCTGTTTGAGTGCTTTAACCTGAAACAGCTGTCTGCTTTGGCAGAAACCAATGTTATGAGAGCACTGAGTGTGCCAAAGCAATAAGACTGCAGGCTGGACAACCATATAGTGCTAACTGGAAGTCATTAACTGAACGGCATTCCTAAACACAGGTCATTGCTCTGGTTTTGTCACTTCATCACTGCAATATTCAAATTCTTATTAAAATTTGATAATATATCATTAAAATATAGATAAATTAAATCAAATATACATTTAAAATATTGATAATAAAAGAATTAAGTGTATGAATTATTAACAAAATAACAGCATTGATATTTTTTGACATGCGTTTGTTAGCATACTGACGTTAGCATTTAGCTCAAGGTTCACTAGCACCATGACAAAGTCAAGCATTATCTTAAATTTTGCGTTAGAAGAGAACAAAGTTGTTATGGCAGTGGCCAGTAGAATAAATGCACATTTGTCCAAATCATTCATCTTTAACCAGAAGTGGGCGTCCAACTAAAATCTGTCTTCACTATCCTTCTTCTAGCTGTGGAAATGGCTAACTGAAGGCTGGCAATAGTAGGTAAAGTCTTGCTGCCAGTGAGAAAGTGTGTTTAGAGGAGGGGATCTAATTTATCCTATGTTTTTGGCTACTACTATATTATGTATGTATGTGGCACCATCGCATTAGCTCAAATCACGTTTTTAGTTCAAAAGATTTTCAACACCGTCTGTAAACTTCCTCTGCAGTTTGCTGAAATAGCTAGAAAACGCATTACTACCAGTGAAAAAAATGTTTGGATAACGTTGGCTTGCTGTGATTTAAAAGACTCTTCGGTGTCAGCCATGTTTAGGATCACTTCCCCTGTATGGGTGAATGGTGGTAGTATAGCATTATGAAGTCTGAAGGGTTTGTTCAAACCGATTACAGCTCCCTTTCCCTGAAAGCATCTGACAGGGTGCTGGAAAAGAAACTCTGACTGACTGGCAAATTGATTTGAAGAGTAGAAATTTTTGCTGGCTCTCAAAGCACAAGGATAATCTTTTTTTCCTCCTCAAAGGTAGCTGTAAGGGTAGCAGGAATCGCTCTTGATTTCATGTGGCTTTGTAGAAAAATGTCACTAAGTTCCCCAAGGTGTCCCACACTCACAGGAGTTTGGGCTGTCGGAGCTGGAGCCCAAGCTGCTTAATCATCCATAGAATGAAAAAAGTGCTTGCCTGCTATTATTTGGTTTATTAAAGAGAAAAACTGAGCTACATGTCTCTTTGACAAGGATTAAGGAGGTATCTGAAATTTGTGAAATATATTCCTGTGCTAACAATGCAGATCCACTTTGCAGTGACATCTTTCTTAAGTGTGCCGTGGATGGATTTATTCAGAGCAGAGACAGAAGACTGCTATGTGACCTGTCTTCTTGTGCTAGCAAACAATGCTAAAAAAAAAAAAATAGCCAGAGCCAAAACTGCATCTGGCAACTGTAAAACCAGAGCATGTGCACTATTCTGGTTTTTTACCCCAAATGAAGGATACAGGAGTCATACGCCTGCCAAAAAAAGTAAATGATTGAGTTTTTTGTTGTTGTTGTCATTTTGTGCTGCAGTTTCACATAAATGACAGAGAGCTGCTTCTGTGACTCTTAGTGGACTGTGAAACACAAGAAGCTGCACATTTTGAAAGGAACTCAAACTACCAGCTGAAATGTGCGACTCATCCTCCTCCACATGACAGCGCACATCTGTCTGTCAACTATAATTCAGAGAGCAGAGAATCTCACACGCACACACGCACACACACATTGCACTCTTAGAGACTTGTTACTTTCACTAATGTTTTTCATTGTAATTGGAAAAAAAAGGGTATAAATTGTGTTGCAACCATTAAATTGGGAACTGTTCACAGCCTACAGACTGTCATTTTAACAATTATTGCAAACCAAACTGTGCAGATAAAAACAAATCTGGGTATGACATAAAGTGTGATGCACCTAGACAGAGCGATGATGCCCATTCCTGATTGGTAGGCTTTTCTGTTTATTTCTATGCGCTTCTTCTTTGGCGTAATCTTGATTATAGCTCAAGGAAATTTTATACAAACGAGGCTTTGCAGACACAACTTTATTTTTTTTTTCGGTGTGGAATCCAAAACATTACATTTTGAATATTTTATCTCCAGCTATTGTGTGGGTTTATTCTGTTTTTTTGTTGTTGTTTTTTTCTTATCAGTCTACATTGATTTTCTCTCTGTTTTACCCTCCCGTCCACACTGAGACGGCGCTTTCCCCAAGGAAAAACGCAGCCTTTTGGAAACGCTCTCGAAAACGCATACATTTCAAAACAGAGCTGTCCCATCGCAGTGTGGACACTCGAAAACGCAGACTTTCTAAAACGATGACGCATTTTAGTCATGTGATGCAGTCATGTGCCCAATTAAACAAAGATAGCGGAGGGCATTATACAGCAGTTGTTTTGACTGCTCTCAATTTTGACAGCCCTAAAAAAGATTAATATTAGTTTGTACACGCTCCAAATAGCTTTTCTTCAAATTCTTTAATTCTCACTCGCTTTTGCGTATGCGCGGAACTGCAGCGTCAGCGTTTTCTGCCGTTTTAGTGTGGACACGCAACTCTTTGAAAACAACTGAAAGCGCCGTTTTCAAATCTATCCGGGCTAGTGTGGACGTAGTCTAACTAACTTCATTAGCTACCGGTAGTTGCAGGGGTTTAGGAGCTAATCTCTAGGCCTGTGTGACTGAGGCTTAACAAAATCCAACCAACAACAGCCATTTGAGCCTCTCACTGTAGAAATAAGAGCCTGATGTTTTGCCACACTTACTTCATTTTGGTCATCTTTGGTTTGGAAGAGTCTGTCATACACATTGTTTCCTTTGTTACGCTAGAGTATGCTAACTGACTGAGGATTGAAACTAATATCTAAGGAGCATAAAAATGATTTGATTCAACAAATTTAAGTTAAATGATTGTTAGGAGGGATTGTAATATCAACAGCAAACCACTGCACATTGAATTTGATGGTTTGACAGTTAACAAAATACTTTTTTTTCCCGCGCAGGAAGGCAACTTCCTACGCAAAACGCAACATAAATATAGTTTTTGGTTTTATATGTTAGCAGCAGTTTGATTAGTGGCTTCAGCCCACTTGCATTTCTCTATAACAACACAATGTGTAGTTTGTGTGTTTTAGTGGTGGAACTAAAACCCATGAGAATCCACATAATAGCTCAGACTGTACCCTGTGTTGACTAGGGCCATTTTTCATGAAGTCATGATTGATCAGCTGGTAAATGGGAAAAGGCATTTGCAAAAACAGCCCTAGAGGATAAAATACTGGATGAATGGATATGAAATGTCGCCTGCTACATTTTCATACTTTTCAAAAGAGGCGTTTCACTTAATGATGTCCTCCATTAGCTGTCATTCAGTCAAAAGATGATAAATCACAAGCTTATGCAAGCAAACTACTTTGTATTCGATCTGTGAAGGACAATAAGTGGTACATGCGTTGTTTAGCATAAAGCTAAACACGCCATAATTGTAATGTTACATCTGGATCGAACAGACTTGACAAAAAGCAGGAAAAGGGAGGCCGGCATTTCCAGACAATATGCTGCATGCCTTTTGTATGTAGTAGGTGTTTGAGATGTCCTCCTCACTCTCATTTAGGCTCCAGGATTCCAGACTTCCTCCTTTCTTGTATCCATGCATCACAACATCCCCGTTTGTGAGAATCCATGCCTCTCGATCCTCTCGAGAAAATGCAAAAAAACAGTTTAAGCCAGAGAGAGAAGCAGGACAGGAAGCACAGATGCTTACATAACAGCCTTATTCTGGGAGGGGGGCTTGGTATTTGAAACTTGCATACCAATGTCCATTATCAGACTCCCACTCCAATGTCTTTCCACAACCCCTGCCCCCCACCGTGTATCTGATAGGCCAGGTTTCAGTGAGTACACATTTGGGCCTCCACTGAAGTAAGTTTCAGCTGGACTGTTATACTGTGTTTGTCTGTTGGGGCCAGTTCATATGAATGTCCAGACCAATGGTATGTAAACTGATTTTTCCTCTGGGTAAATATTTAGATCTCTTCCCACGTCTTTTTTTTTTTTTCATGTTTTCCTGTGTTTGACTCCCAACAGGTAGTGTTGGTGTTAAATGTTAAATACCTTTTCTGCCAGCTTCTCTCCCACTTAAAGGAAGCAAGTAATGTGTAGTTCACCTACAAGTCTGGCTTGGACTGAAAAAGATAAGAGGGTTATTAAAGACCTTCCGTTCAGAGGGAGAAACCCCAGTGTCTCTGGGTTTCTTGGCCACCAGTAGCAACAGCCTTGCCGACCCTGTACAGCAGTATTTATAGAGCACTGTGGATGAATCATTCGGCTGAGTGCCCATTCTTCGTTCACCAGATTTACAGGTCCCACTCCAGGGAGGGACGCCTGATTTATGATGCAACCCACCTCCCTCCACCACTAGCTCCCACCCCACCCCACTCACTTCCTTCAGGGGCTCTTCAGAGAAGAGCAGACACACCATCTTGCCTCCGGTTTGCCGTTTCACTCATCGCTTTCTGTCCTGCAGTCGTTTCGCGTGTGTCTCAAAAATGTGCTTCCTCTGCTCTTTCAGCTCCTTTGACAGAAGTATACTGTATATTGAGAAAAAGGCTTCCTGAGAGGTATGCAGACACGCTAGCCTTGGCCTGACCTCGCCTAACTGCCGCTGATCGATGTGTCACATTGACCTGCGTTTGACTTAGCAAAATGAAGTTGTAGAAGACTTATATGACGTGGAGGATAAGCAAAGAAAGGTGGGGGAGAATATGAAGTGCAGCGGACTGTGTTTCAGCAGAAAAATAGGGTGATAGAGCTGCTAGTGGTGCACAACAAGAACAGATGAAGAAGTGGCACGTGGGGGTCAGCAGTAAGCAGCAAGAGCGTGGCTTTCGCTACCTCAGCCTTCACCTGAGAGGGGGCACGTCTTCATCTGCATCCCATGGATCTAAACTATAACCCAGGTGTGTCTTTTTGCATACCAATAATGAAAACCAATATGTCTGTATTTGATTTAGACAGTGTCATTATGAGATGCTTTTTGGACTTAATTCAAAGTGAAGGATCTGACGTCAGGCACAAAGCTGCTTGTAGTTCAGTTGCAAATTTCTGTTTTTCTGGGAGATATATATATATATATATATATATATATATATATATATATATATATATATATATATATATATATATATATATATATATATATATATATAAAAATAAAAAGCAGAATGTGAGCAGATGGGTGTTTTATAAGTTCCACTTTATGGTTTACAGTTTTTGCAGCTGTGATTGATTTTGAGAAGAAAGAAGTTATTAATTTTCCTTCCATTGGTATCATTTTTGTAAATATGCTTTGTGATCATTGAACTATTTCTGACAAAATAATTAATAACATATATAGTAAACTAGGCATTAATATTTCATACAGAATGTGTTTGACCAGATGGAAACCTGTAAATATTCATGGCTAATGGTACACTAACTGTTAGGGATGTCATACAAACAATACTTCCAACACCATTTGATACCAGAATTCTTAAAACACATCAGTACTGGGGGGGCACTTAGGTACCATTGGCGGTATATGTACCAAGGCTGCAATTCTTTCAAAACTGATGGGGGCAGCATACGCCTACAGATGCTGTTTGTGTAATATATGTGCAGCGTTAGCTGCAACCTGACTTGTCAGGCAGTAAGACTTGAGGTTATCCCAAATTACCTTTTTCTTTGAGACAGTTGGTATAGCCTGTGGTGTTTCATAGGCTAAAATGTTTGCAGTAGCTAACATTATATGAACGCTGAAACTAACATAAAGTAATATACGTTAGCTTTAGCTAACTAAAACATTATACCTTGTGTCCTTTTGACAAAATATTATGTTTTAAATAATTTAAAAGAAGCTTTTAATAATGGAGGTTGTGACTAAGTACATGAAATAACCTTTTTTTTTTTCTTTTTTTGAGAATTATGTGCTTCTACTGGTGGTTTTACCAGCTACTCATTGTATTGTGTCGTCCCTGCTATAGGAGGACTACAACTGATAGCTCAAAACAAGTAACTGTGGCATATTTTTACAAAGTACAGCTAATTTCCATGATTTTACTTAGTTTTCTCTAAGCCCTAGCCTTGTTTCCCTGTCTTTCTCTAGTTGAACCAAACAGCTCAACCTGTCCTCACACGATTTCAGTTAACTTGCCACCCATTTCTGATTGCTGCTCACATCAGGTGAGAATCTACAGTCTGATGCTCGTGGTTTTTGATGTCAGGGTTTGATGCCATTTTTCTTTTTCATTGAATTAGAAATATTTTAGGAGTCAAAACTAGCTTGTTTGGTCTTATTACATAGACTTTGAGCCACAAAAAAAAAAGCTTGTTTGGGTTGATTTCACAATTAGAAATAACTTTGATCATCCAGAATATTTGAGTTCAGTTAATTTTTAAACTATTATTTCATCTTTGTCTATGCTAGATCTTTGTAAGGCATTATTAGTGTGGGGGTTTCTTTCTTTGTTTTGTTTTTTATTTTTTACACCTACAGGAGCTGCTCAATCATGGATAACAGGCTGTGAAGCTTTAGTGCAGTTTATACTGATGTTAATGCCAGAGTAGGTTCGGAGGTCTGCAGTTATTAAGTCAGCATTTGGCAACCCTACTAGTGATGTGTCGGTCGTGAACGAATTGGCTCTTACATGAAAGACGCGATCCGGCTCCTTATCGAAAGCTGTGGGGGGGTTTTTTCCCCCCTTTCTCTCACCCTCTCTCTCACACTTTTTTTCCGCTTCACTCTGCATGCGAGCCTTGTGCTTTGCACTGGGAAGAGGGAGGAGGGGTGGTAGTTACACTTGCAGTTGCACAGGAAGAGAGAGAGAAAGAGAGCCAGGGACAACAACATCACATTAGAAAGGTATAGTACTCATCCACAACTATTTTCAGTTGCGGATGATAAAGGATTCAGAAAGTTTATTCATGCAGGCCCATATGACAGAGAATGTGCATGTTCTTTTTGTTTTCATATTTTAATTTATATTTAATTGTGTTGTGGTTTGCAGAGTTTTGTGTTGTTTCACTTAAAATTTGTTTAAAAGGAAAAAGCTGAAAATTTAAATAGTTAAAAGTTGAACTGTGACCAGTTGGTTTTTGTATTATGATTTATTTATTACATTTTATGTGGAGTGAATAAATAAAAGTATATTTACGGTGGCCCCTACAGACAAAGCACGTGCAAACTCCAAAACACGTGCAAACTCCAAAACACGTAAAAACTCCAAAACATGTACAAAACACAACAGAAGTGCTCCAGGATGCTAGGGCACAGTGTTGAGCTTTTGTTACCTAGTGGCTACACAAGTTAGCAAGTACCAACGACCGGATTTGGTGTGTGGTAGTAACAGGTAAATGAACTTTTTTTTTTATTTATTTGAATATATATGAGTGCTTGTGTATAAATACACAAATAATACACACATGCTTTCAATTGTGTTATTTAAGTGATCTAGGTAGCTCTGTTTTGGAAGTTCAGTTAACTCTAGGAATATGTTTTGGAGTTTGTACGTGCTTTGTCTCTAGGGGCCACCACATATATTTATATATAAACATATATAAATACAACCACCTTTTTTTTTTTACATTAGTAGTTCATTTTGTGCATAATTTTATATTCTAGGTAATAATAAATTAATTAAAGCAACAAAACAACCTGAAGAGCTGGTTCGGAGCCGAAAGAGCCGGCTCTTTTTAGTGAGCCGAGCCGAAAGAGCCGGTTCTCTAAAAAGAGCCGGAAATCCCATCACTAAACCCTACTCTCTATCTTTACCATGTCATTTCAAAATTACAATTTAAAGTCTTTCAAAGGAATAACATCCATAAACCATACGCAATATATGTAAGTGTGACTCAATTTGGTTGCACTATGCATATATGTAGCTTTAAAATAAATCTTGCCAGAGGAAGAAAAATCATGCTTGGTGGAGAACATTCTCCTAGCCGGTTCAAATTTCACTTTGCTTGGCTGCTTGGGGGAGATAACAGAACAGAGTCCTGAACTCACAGCTCCCCGCCTGCTTGTAAATCCATCCTAGTTAAGACATTCTCATGTGAAAATCCAAGGCAACAAATGAGGAGAGAAACTAGACAAAAGAAATACTGTATTGTACATAATGTTTGGCTACACATGAGAAAAAGCTGAATGATGGCAGTGAGGAGAGCAAAGGTGGGAACAGTGAATTAAAGCAGTCTGGGAAGTTGTAATGAGTATTTCAATAAAAGTGATGTGTTAGAAGCCAAGAGTGCAAACTGACTCTCCTGACTTTAGCTGAGACATCCTGAAACCTGTCACATTTAAACCAAAAAGGTGAAAAGTGTTGAATGAAACCAACATGTCTCTTTGATTACTTAACTGGTGGGGAGGTGGCAAGTAATGATGCTAGACCAACTAATAATATCAGCTTTGTAGAGTCTGCATATTCTCCACAGGCGTGTGTGGGTTCTCTCCAGCTACGCTGGCTTCCTTCCACAGTACAAAGACGTCCGTGTTTTTAAATTAACTGGGGATTCTAAATTGGCGCGGAGTGTGGATAGCTGTCCATCTGCAACATTGCAACATATTGGCAACCTATCACTGCAGTCATAGCCTCTCACCTTATGATAAGTCTTTGCTGTGCTAGTGGAAAAACCTCAGCAGAAGGTCAACACTGAGAGTCTTCATCATCATCTGCATTTCTTTGTCTCTCCAATGCATCACTTTCTAGCAGACAGTGCAGTGTTTTAGCCAACTTTGTCAGGGGGGAAAAAAATAGTGCTAGCAATGCTGCAGTGATCAATATGTAGACTCACTTGTTCGTCCATCTTACTGAAGCTCACACTAAGCACTGAATGTCCAGATTGCAGATATTTTCATACCTGAGTGTTTTATGGTGCACAAAGGGGTTTTCGAGAAAGATGACAATCAGTGTATTTGAGGAGGTCTTTGTGCAGCATGGGTAAGGGTTGCAGAGATCTCCACAAGCAATTTCAGCAACATCTTAAAAAATGAATACAAAGCCATCCTTCAGATGTGTGAATATAGAACTAAAACTCAATAAACTGGTAAAAAATCTCCTCAAAATTGTGAAACTTTGACCTTAGAGCCAGTATATTCACCCAGTCACCTGACCCTATTAAGCAGATTATTATAGAAGTGCACAGTGTAACTTGGAAACACATTTCCTAATAGTTATCCATATTCATGTTTCTTGTTTTATAGCCATAGCCACCAAGTAGAAAATGCATTGGTGGGAATCTCACGTCCAGCATGATAAATGATGACTGCCAGTGAGATTTATCTCTATCAAAATAACGTTGCCCCGACAAGCTCCTCAATCTCTCTACATCGCTACAGCAATCTAGGAAATGAAAATACTGATTTATACTTCTCATGGAAGTGTCCAAAACGACTTCATTTTACAAGGTGAATGAAATTAAAGGAAAAGATAATTTGTGTTTTCAGAATTTCTATTCTTCACAAGAGCTGAGCTAGGGAAAAGCTTGCATGCATATATATTTTTAAGTCTATGGGTTCTCGTGGGGAAAATAGATTCAACCGTCTATTCTGCCTCCATTATTCAAACTATACCAGAAGTCACGTCTCCACAGCCCTGTGTGAAAGGTTCAAAGGGCTTCCCAAAGGCCAGGCTGACTCAGACTACTTATTTTGACTGCAGGGACTGCAGGTGTGCATCTACCCTGAGGCCCTCATCAGTGCTGAAAGCTGATATTAGAAGGTATTACTGAGTGGGGCAACAGGTACTTTGTCAAGTCCACTCCTTGTTCTTTTCTCTGGTGAGGATAAAGGAAAAGCTCACTGCAATCTTCAAGCGCCAGGAAGTTTGTCTCCCAGTGGCTCCATCAACAATATTGTAATTGATTTTAGTAATCAAGTAGCAAACTGCATCATCTAAAAATATCCTTGTTAACAATGAGGATATTTGAGGCTGATGACATGTCTTTATTTTTCTTTTTCCTCTTTTTTTGTTTTTGCTTTTTTACCACAAAAGTCCTTTGATGGGTGGAATCCGATATTACACTGTTTGTGTGGGAATTACCCCTGACAGCTTCCTGTATGTAAATGAAAAACGTTTTAGATGTCGGACAAACATTTTGGTAGTGCAGAGTTCACATCACTGAATTCTTTGGCAATGACTCCCACACAGATTTACAGTCTCCCAAGCCAGGGGTGCACGACACGTTTGTCAAATCGGTTATAGTGTGATCCAGTGTGTTTACATAACCGTGACAACGTATTCCTTCCACACAGACTGAATGCATTCACTTAAAAAATACAGTATACCACTCATCCTGTCAGATACAATCCAGCCCCACAGAGAGCTTAGCTGTTCAAAGTGTCTCTGGCTATACACAAAACAAATTCTCAGACAGTGTGGTGATGACGATACCAGACTAAAAGCACGCTGTATCTGTGGGAGGGTTGACTTCTGTGAGGCCATTTGAGGTTTTTCTCTTGGATCTGCGTGTTCTGCACCTTTCCAGAAGTTTCCCTCCAGCATCATTATGCCTGTATCGCTAATGTAATGTTTTAACCTCACAGCGTTGTGTGCAAGTGTTCAAGTGACAACAGCTGCTAGCCCTCACCAAAACTCAGTGCTCCCTAACATTTAAATGAGATATCAATCCAGCAGCTAGTAGCCACTAAAGCTGTCAGTGCTCCAAAAGGTTCACTCGTAACGATTTTGGTATTTTAACAAACTTAAATTGTTATCATGAACAACTTAAATGTGTTCGAAGTCTGCTTTATGCTGCCACGGCAATAAATAGGTTGAACAGAATGATTGTGGTTTCTTAACGACACCGGAGAACCTACATGAATATCATTTGGGAATGTTTACAGTTTTCTTTTGTGGCTTTGGACCCTTCTTTTAAAAAACAAGTCGCATATTAAAGGATTCTTCTGGTCTTTTCCCATCCATTAGCACGTTCACTGCGTATCGCCTATGCTTTACACCCCTGCAGCAGCTTTTCAAAGCAAAACATAGCTTATTTTAGACTGTTTGATTCAAATTTCCCCACCCCGAGGGCAGCCAACAGTTTCCATTGGAGGAAGGCGTGGATATACCAGTGTTATCCTTTTGTTCTTTTTCTAGAAGAAGAATATTAATACATTCTTTGAAAAAAGCTTATATTACATTAAATCACACACTAATAATAAAACCTAAAAAAATAAAATGCTGGTATGCTTAAATCTGACTGTGTGACACCCCCCCCTTACTGCACCTCTGCTTTAGTGTCTAGCCTTTATGATTATCATGCCAGCTTACGTTACAAGCTCTGGGCTTCAAGGCCTGCTTGAGCCGCACTTCCTTCCTTCAGAAGTTGAAATTGATTCCCCTTACATAATGGTATATTTACAGCAGCCTTGGCAGAACACACAGACATAGCTCTTTATTTAGTTGGCATGAAATCAGAACAGAGACACTTGGCTCTTTGACAGTCCTGTGACCTCCCTGAACGGACTGACCCATTGCTTCCCTGCTTGTGCTCATGACAGCTCATTGAAACTCAACTCACTTTTTCTACCCAACAGCTGCAATTTCACTTGATTTCTTTTCATATCCTGTGACGACAGAGGTGAATGTGTATTCGCAGAATAACTTGATAATAACTTGTTTGATTTTTTTTTTTTTTTTTTTTTTAATGCAACTACACCTTAAAACATGACAACCTTGACTTCGACTATGCATATTCTTGTGGGTTCAACTAGACACGGTATCATGTTAGCCTTTGAAAAGTAAATAATACAGCGATTTTTGAGATGTGGCTGTTAGTCTCCTTTCTTTTTTCCTTCTTTTTGATGCCAGGGTTATCCACTTTCCTACAGGCGCCTGTAAAAGAGACAGTAGAGCCAAACAATCCTTGTCCCCTTTGACCTCCCCACTCCTATTCACTATGTTACTCATTCGGCATCAGATGGTAATGGATAGCCATAGAAACATCTATGGAGTCTGTGTTCTCTGCTAGACAAGGTCTTTAGGGATTCAGGCTAATGTTGTGATGTCTGTCTTCAGACTACATCTATTGACAGGCAAGGACCACCATGTCACCAGGGTGAGAATTAGCCGTCGATACCTTGCTGTGGTGGTGATGGGGGTGGGGGGTGGTGAAACGGGACACCCATTAGAAATACGTGGGAAGATATAACTGCAGAGAGGGGAGCTGTATCACCAGCAGCGTGGCAGACTTGTAATGAGAGTATAGCTGTTTTGAAAATACTTTGAAGGACGATTTAACGTTTTAAAAACACAGACAGAAAATATATAACCTTATTATAATGTAAGTTTAGGAATTATTTTTGATTGTATAAAATGTCACAAGAAATGAAAAAGGTTAGCCTAAGCTCCTCAGGTGACCTTTTTGAGTCGATGATCTATATGTTCAGAAAAAAGTAGCAAATCCTCACATTTGAGAAGATTTAAGCATGCGCTGACCTTTGCCATTTTTGCTGATGATGACTCATTTTGCAAATACATTTATGTTGTTATCTTAAAAGAGGATGACTCTTAGTTTAAGCATAAAACCAAGATAGTGTCACGGTCCGCTGTGACAGACCGTGTGGAGGACTCAGGTGCAGACACGAGTGACACGGGAGTAAACTTTAAACAAAAGCGAGCCTTTTATTGTGGCTGGTAACGCAAGAGAAACAAACAAGAATAAGGGCAGCACAAAAGCAATAACTAAACAGAAACCTAAACTGGGAATGAACTAAGGTAAGGCTATGACTTAGAATACAACAGACCGGGCATGGAAACATGGAGGGTGGGAACACAGACGACGCGACACAGACTGTAAGAAACACAGAGACTAAATACACATGAGGGATGATCAGGGGAAGTGGCCACACATGGGAACGCAGCTGATATACATGAACTTAACGACAGGACAGGAGGAGTGAAACTGAATACACTGACAGTGAATGCAGGCCTTCAAAGTAAAACAGGAAACATGGGACATGAACCGGGGAGACGTAGTACAGGGGGAGGTGACAGACGCGACAGCATGAACTTGACAATACAAGACACACAGACATAAACACACGAAGGGCAAGGGAGGCTTGATACAAGGGTAACATAACTACAAAAGGACTGGACTACCTTAAAGAACCTAAACAATCAATAAACATCAAAATAGACTAAACACAAAACACTGGGTCGCACGACCCAGGACCATGACAGATAGAGAAACAGCCAAAAGCTAGTGTATATTTTTTTCTTATTTAGTAAATCAGCCATGCAAACTAAGGCAAATTAAACAGCTTAATCTCCAGCATACTTTGTAGCTGAGTGTTCATTCAACCTTCTGCTGATGTTTTTCCACTAGTACACCAAAGATTTAAGGTTTTTAGTTTTGATAAATCAATTGCATCGACTGATATAAAGTGGAGTAAAAAAGCTGAAGTTTTAGTCTCGTACACAAACTCTAAATGTTGTTTATGTTGTCATTAATGCCTGATTGCACATTTGAAAGGTCAATATGATTACATCATTATAGTCTTAATGTTAAAAAAGCATTGTGGTGGGAATGGGAGATTCCATGTTTGCACATGGGGGTCATGCCCTCTGGAGAACCCTGGCCTCTGTTAAGCCTAAGCCTTCAGAGAGCTCTACCTATTGTTCCCATTACAGTGCTCTGCAGAAGTTTGTGGATGTGTGTGTGTGTGTGTGTGTGTGTGTGTGCTCACCAACCTCCCCCTGCTTTTCCAAATCCCCCCTTCCCACCCCCTCCCTCCCATTTCTCTTTCACACCCTCTCAGCTGTGCTCACTCACTCATTCTGAGCCGGGCCAAAAACTGGCAGAGCAGCTCCTCCAGTCAGAAACTCCCGTCCTCACATTGACTCAGACAGCCAGGACTTTGTAACTCATTCAGGACGCCTCTTTATTCCCCCCCTCCTCCAACCCTGGGTTTGCCGGAGATAACGAACGAGGGATGGAGGTGGTTCATCAGTCGATTCATAGCTTACCCCTGTATGGATTAACTAATTTATTGTCATCCCATCAAGGTAACAGTAATGAGTTTATTATTTGAGCCTTTTGAAAGCTTTTCTATGCACAGCCTCTGTCCTGCTACTGCTTAAGTATTTCCTTAACTTGTTTACTACAGGCTTCTTTGTTACAGCTGCATGTTTAGACCATCTGGAGATGATATTACTCATGAGTGAAATGGACCCTGTAGATAAGGGTACCAACAGTCATAAACAAAAGATGAAAAAGAAAATGGGAGCAGTGGTTTTTTTTCTTTTTGTTTCCGCTCTTAATACTCATCATTCCGTATGAATGGACAATTCGCTTTGCCGTGTAGCGTAGCTCGCCAGCCAGTGACCGACTTCCTGTGATGTTAGAGTCATTTATGATGCGCGGACCTCGGAGAAGACTATCATTAGACCTATTATTGAATCTCAACTTGCCCCTGCTTGCACACAAACAAGACGACTGCAGAAGACAAAAGAGAGGAGACGCTGATGTGCTCCTTTTAATCTCAACATGGACACACACAGGCTGGGAGAACTATGACACATATTTTTGTCATTTATCACTAAACAAGGTAGTTACAGTGTCTGCATTGTTTTCTCTGCCAGCAGCAGCTGCTTCCTCCACTTGGCAAGATGTGCAGTCAGGGTCTGGAAGAGCTTAACATTTCACAACAAGTCTGCAGACAAAAATCTATCCCATGTTTGTGTGTACGGAATATTTAGCTCATTTTGGCCCCTTTTTTAACACCTACTGTGCTCCCTTTGCCTTAATTTTTTTTTCTATGTGGTTATACCGCAGGACTGAGGTTTGCAATTATCAATTCAATGGACTAAAACTGCTTTGAAGATATGGAAATGTCATACTGTTAAGGTTTGCGTTCTATACTTTAGAACCACATTACATTAATATTTTAGCATTTTTAATAATAAGTATCTTATTTTTCGACATATGTGCAAGAAAACCGATATGCTGTTTTCAGATCTTTTCTCCACATGTGAGGCTACAACTGCTAGGTAGCTTTTTAGCTTTGCACAAAGCCTGGAGGCGGGGAAACAGATGGGCTGTCTGAAGGTATTTAGGGGGGAAAAAACTCATTTTGACAAATCTGCCTGCCAACAACTCAAAAGCATATAAACTTTAAATCAAGTTGTGTTTTTACATGAGTTTATGTGCCAGACAAAATCATTCTGCTAAGCTAGCGGTCATCATATTTGATGTAAAATATATTTATATGAGAAAGACGTCAATCTTATAGTAACTGGAACTTTCCGAAATATATAACTGAAGCCAAAAGACAGGCTCTTCACATCCACTTAGGTTACATGAATAGTAAACATATAATATATCATAATACTTGATGTAACTACAGGGTGTGAGTATCCTGGGCCATTCATGCCTGGTAACATATTACTGTTTATCGGCACAAAACATAACCATATATTGTATGGTCTTTATCCACACTGTGGCGCTCTACACAGATGCACTCCACTGTGGCTCCTAGAGGGCTCAGTGAAGACATGCAAGTCAAAGTGAAGTGCACGGGGGATCCAGGTATTTGTGAGCAATTACAGCACAGTGGGATCCTTTGTTGTCTCCCACCTGTTTTGAGCCATTAGTTAAAGACTATGTGCAGCTGGTTTGGCCACTTATTAAAGCCAGTGGTTACAGCTGGAATGAACAGTTGTTAGCCGTTTGCACTGAGCCCATCTAAGATGGCCTGCCATTCACATGTAAAGGTAACTGAACCTGATCCCAGGTTGTCAGTGAGAGGCTATAGTTTTGTTTGCAGATGTGCTCTCAAGTTGTTAATGTAGTTTATGCACAGCTGCAAGAAAAGTTTGTGATCCGTTTGGATTTTTTTTGTCCAACTCATATGGACGAACAGTCTGACTGAACTGAAAATCCACTGAAAGTTGTCTATGTTATTGCAGAACAGTGTGTGAAGTTTAAAGGAGCTGCAGCGCTCCCTACCAGAGTTGTGTGCTGGAGCTGACTGTGTTATTATCCCATCTCTGTGACATTATACAGATCCTAGAGGAGGAAAAAAAGCATCTGAAACTGAATGTTTAAAGTAGTCTGAAGCTT
The DNA here is from genome assembly GCF_963969265.1 of Rhamphochromis sp. 'chilingali'. NCBI lineage: Eukaryota > Metazoa > Chordata > Actinopteri > Cichliformes > Cichlidae > Rhamphochromis > Rhamphochromis sp. 'chilingali'. The sequence goes on along the minus strand of NC_137930.1, from coordinate 19,748,965 downwards.
TACCATTGTCCTCACAGAGGGCACATGTATACAGTCTGCATATATTCTCACCAGTATTATAGGTCAAGATGTTGAACATGAAGACAAAACTTGCTCCACCAGGCTTTATATTTGAGGTTTTGGTGTGTGTGCAATACCATACTTATTTAAACACAGTGTTTCACATTCTGTCAGAAAGTTGTTCACAGAACGCTGTTCTCAAAAGAAAAGGAGTTTATTGCAAAGCTGTCTGGTTGCCAATTCTCCTTGCAGCTGCATGCAGTTCAGTTTAGCTGTGTCTTTCCTGTGTTTGTTGCTGTATCAGGTTTTGGGGTTGATTGTATTAATCCTCTGTCTGGTAATGTTGATCTTGAAGTAGCAGATGAAAGCCTAAACTAACTTTTGGTACGTGCTCCACTGCAGAGAATATCACCAGTAGAGTTACTGCTAAAACATGAAAAATATGGTGTTTTCCCTTCTCCTTAACGTTTCTTCTATGAAGTCTCAGTGTGAACAGGGAATCTTAATGTCTATGTCTCACTGAATGGAAGCTGCTTCTGAAGTAAAGGTCTGAAAGCTGAGGTTTTCTTTCTTTTTTCTTTTTTTTTGTAAAACTTTGGAGCAGTTTGCCAAAGCATGGCAAATCAGGCAAATTGTGAAAGCTGCCACGGTTGTCTCTTCAGGTAAAGTCGTGTTATACATGAAGACCGTCTCTGCATATGAACACCTACTGAGGTTGATCTCATTTATAAAGTCATAAAAGTGTTTCTGTTTTTTTAACATAGTATCAGCCCAAGAATTGTATGAGAGAAATACTTTGTCCGTAAAAGAATCAGTCAAAAATTATCTTAATTTATTATAGTCAGAATTTAACCGGTGGCTCATGATTTGTGAGCTAAATGTTAATTTCTTTCTGAAGTTAATATTATTAATTATTTACCACCATTTCCATGCCACTGAAAGTAGATAAGAATAGTTTTAGGGCATAAATCAGTGATTGACCTTTGCATGCTGGGAGACGATGGGATTATCTGAATGCTCTGTGCTTCTAAATAGTAAGATTCTCCAAACACTTACCACTTGAGCCCTAAATAGTTTATATTCTCCATGTGCTAAGTGAGTGTGACATCTCACCCAACCTTATAAACTGAGGCCAACTTAGGCCGCTATGGAAGAAAGCGGATCATCAACAGGAAATGACAGGAGGAAGAGCAGTGTGCTGTAATGCCCATGGTATGCTGTTTAATCCTGTTGCACGCTTGTTTAACGGCTTCACAACTGTTGTTTCCGAGAGGAAATGCTCTGTCTGTCCATGCAAGTAATGGAAGGCTGATTGATTTTAAATGTGGACAGAGGAACTCAAAGGGACACCAGGGAATTGCAGTTACTTTGCATGACAATTAACGCAAACAATGCTGGCAGGGTGGAGATGCCTCTGAGTCAGAAACCTTTCTGGCCAGTGGGAGTGATTGGTGTAACTGTGGGTAATGACTCAAAGCAGTGGTTAAGAATAATCACATGCTCAGGTTGAGAAATATGTCAGGTTGACCTTGTTGAGGCAGTTTGTATAAAGCGTTACGCATGCGTCATTTCCTTGATGCTACAGCCTAATTAATTATTGCTGTTACACTGGACCTGCTGCTGCATAGTAAACCGATTCATCATTTGTGCTTTAATGTGCATATATGGATTCATTTTAGTTTCTTAAGATTGGGTTCTCTTTTTGAAATATGCAGTGTAAAGTTATACGAATCAAATCAGCTTGTAATACAAGGCAAAAAAACCCAACTTTTTTTTTCTTTGCCTTGTTCAAAGGTCGTGTACCACATGAAAAGACCAAAATTAAGAAGATTTAATTGTTAACTAGTATGCATTATAGGCAGCTTATAAAAGAAATACATCAGTGAACTACACTCATAGACTGGATGTCTAGTCATCTTAGGTATCACAAGCAAGGGGTTGAAGTGCCTGCTCATACAGTAGTCACTTCTTTAGTATTGATTTTACTCCATAGTGAACTAAATTTACAAAATGTACCTGATGCTAAACGCTAAAACTAGCGATTCAGATCAAAACTTCATCAGCTCATTACCAGTTGGGTGATTTTCTTATTCGCCTTTATATAATCCTACTTGTTTTTGGATCCATTGCCCCCTGCAGGCCATTAGAAAGAATGCATCTGTAGGCACTGTGGCTTAGTGTTTCACAAATAACTCTGCACAGTAAGTCGTCTTGATGCATGCTCAATCATACAGGTCTTCTGTTCATCTGGATGTAGCGTTTTCACTGGGAGAAATGTTTCGTCACTCATCCAAGTGACTTGTTCAGTCTCAGCTGACTGCAGGTTTCCCCAAACAGTACATTTGCACAGTGACTGAAACTAGCCCGCTGAATGAACACTGGGCTTTGAGGTGAGTTCCTTGATCATTAATATGCAAATTGTCATAACTATTGATCACCAACCACTGATCAAAGCCCATTGATCAATGGCCATGAGAACCATTCACAGAGAGTTGGGGAATGGCTGCAGTATTCGCATCTGTATTGTCTGCTTTAAGTTTAAAATGATATCATTCAAATAAATTCAATTTTATTTATACACTACCAATTCACAACAGTCGTCTCAAGGTGTTTGAGGTGACTGTGATACAAGAGTAAAAACGAATGTAAGGCTGTTACACAGTTACAAAATATCCCTTTTGTTTCTTTAGTGTTATATTTGAGGGTATAATATATTAACAATGCTTTGACCTTGATATGTCACCACATAATTACACAAATAAAATGCATTCCATTTACAATGTTCTTCAATTTGCTGCTTAGGTCTGCTTTACATTTTAAATTATATCATATTAATGTCAAAATGTAACACTGATAGTCAACTGCAACAAAAATTTGAATAATGTGCATTTATTTCTAAAAATGTTTGATTTTATAGCATAATTTATTAACAATCCTTCAACTTTGATATGTTACCTCATAGTTGCAAAAATAAAATACATTATATTTGTGTTGTTGTTTAATTGGTTGCTTATGTCTGCTTTACATCTAATATTATACAAACTAGCCTCTGCCACTTTTTCAAATTCTTCATTTCATATTTACACGGTGACAAGATTCCACGGCATATACAGAAAACATTTGGTGAGCGTTAAGTTACTATGTTGAATGTGACACGTGAAATAAATGTAAATGGAGAATGTAACATTGGATATATGACGTTAAAAATGAATTGAAATTGTAGTGAGCCATTTGGAATGACCTATGCCTTCAGCAAGAACAAGTGAGTTCAGTACTGACAACAGGGGAAGTTGGACCATAAGGAGTAAATCATTCGCCCTGGAACCCGAAACGGCTTTGCACGGCCCTGGTCGCCACAGTCTCACACGGTGTGTCGGAAACAGTAGGCACACTCAAACCCATCGATGTGGCGCTCTCACCCGCTCTTTGAATTAAAGCTAATATTTATCCCCCGCTTTCTCGAGTTTGCTACACGGAGGACTCCGTGCTGGATTAAAAGCGGAGGCGCGGTCTCGCAAGCGAGAAGTGTTTTGGAGCGACGGAGCTTTTACGCCGGTGGCCAAAGAAACACTCCCATGTGCGAGCACGAGTGAGCGCCTCGGTTACCGGTTAGTCACCGTTTTGGTTCTGTTTTCGTTGACAAACAGCCTCACCCGACTGCGTGTCGCAGGTCGAGGGAAGGTAAAATGACGCTGCGGTTGTGATTTGTGCGGTTGGGAGGTGAGCTAAAGCTGCCGCTTTGTTTTTGTTTTCCTCGTGAATGGCCACGTTCAAACATTTACTGGAACGACCGAATAAGTTTTCTGCACGCATAAACACAAACGTCAAGTGTCTTCAAAGGTAAATATGTGGGCGTGGCAAGGTTAATGAATCGTATCCGCTTCGCGCAAAGTGTAATTAATTAATGGGAACTCTGCGAACGATCAATAGCGGGTCGTGACTAATCACTGGATTAGGAAAGCGAGAGAGCGCATTAGACTACTGTGAGAATGACTCTTAGTTTCTGGATACCGATCGAAAAATGGATCAAAACTTAAACGACTTTAATGTGAGAGCCGAATTGCAAACCTTTGCAAGCATTGATCAGGAACTTTTACTCTAACGGTGATTAACGGATGCTTAGATTGATTATCAATAGGTTAAACAGCTACACGTACTGCTGTAATGATATTTAGGAACCATATGAACATTAGCAACCCGCCAGATCTTTTATTTTATTAATAAAATGGTTTAAAGAGTGGCTTCAAACATAACTACTTTTATGATTTTTATATAGAATCTAATAGTTGCTAACTAAAGGTAGCCCCCTATTGGATTAGTTTGTGTTTTATGGAACATGTAACCTTAATTGTCATCCTTGACTGTTAATGATGAGGTAAATTTAATTTAACTTAATGATTGAGGTGTCTTCAAAGTCTGAATACTGTCAAATTTGGCAAAATGTATTTGCTGTATTGTATTTTTTGCTTGTAAAACATTGCTGGGTATTTTAGTTAGATTTTTGTGTAATCTTTACTGTATAAAAAGGTCAAAATTGTAGCAACTTGGTGAAGTCTACCAGCCAAAACACATACGTTTCAAGTGTTCCTGGAGTTTGGGCCTCTTCCAATTTTTTTCCTCTTCTCCATGCAAATTGGAAGTGATGAAGTTGTGCCAGGAACCTCTACTCTGCTTATTTCAACTGTATCAAACTGATTAGCACAGTTGGGGAGTGCTGGTAATGTACCCGTAACCTTGAGGTCATGCAAAAGTACAGCAAATGTATTGTCCTTAGCTAGGAAGACAAATGTCCTTTTTTTTACCTATTCTTCAGGACACAGAGAACCCCACCCCACTAAATTGATACATGCTGACACATGCTGTGATGTCTGTGCTGTTAGTCATGGGATTTTGAGAAGCCTACAGGTAACAGAAGGCGCTTTTAAATTTACACACTTCGTAACGCGATACTAGCCTTGCATTTTTAACTATTGCACCAAACTGACAGCTCAGGTGTTGAAAGCACTATTTATGCAACATTCACATTAAACACATGCATGACTCTCTGTGTGAGCCCCCCCCCCCCCCCCCCCCCCCCCCCCCCCCCCGCTGACCTGTCATGTTGTGTTCTAGTCTATTAATAGTTTTCATATGCAACATGCAGATTTCATCCATCTGATGCGATCACTGTGGCAGGATCCCTGGTGGTCAGAGTCATAAATAATTAAACTGCTAGTCTGACGCCTCATTTGTCTTCTTAAGAGCTCGTCTCTTCTGCATCCCTGTGAAATGCAGCAAGTTGTTTTGTTTATCTCGATGAAGCTGATGTAAAGGCTCTGTTGTCATAGTGATCACTGCAGCCAGATTGGTTATGTGAAACAGGTACAGTCTCCACTTCAGTCTGTCTGGTATGACATGACAGGAGAGTGCTTGTGGCCATTATCCACAGGTTAAATCAAGATACAGAGCCTGCCTCTAATGGAACATGCTGAGAGACAAGCATTTGCCTTTGACTGTGTGGTGCGCGTGTTTCAGAAGACGTATAGTTGTGAAATGGAGTTCAAGTAATTTATGTCAAACAAAGACATTTAATGGCAACCTTGGTTACCAGAAGGTCTTATCTTGTCATTAGTCTCTGTCCGTTCAGAAATGTGTTTTGCAGCCAGCTGGTGATTTCTTGTCGTGCTGAAAAACGTTATTCTCGATTCATGTTATTTTAGTTCTTGCTGGAGAGCGTGCAGTTTTGGATCTTGCATCATTTAAATTTTTCCTCCCATTTATTTATACAGGTGGAGAAAGAGAGCGGATGACAGCCAACCATGAGACCTACCTTCTTATGGCCAGCACCCAGAATGACATGGAAGACTGGGTGAAGACAATCCGAAGAGTCATCTGGGCGCCTTTTGGTGGAGGTTAGTACATACTATTTTGGTTTCCAACAGTTGTGAAACGAAGACGTTGAAGATGTTTTGTCTCCAGTAAATCCAGCCCACATCTTCTCTTCACAGCATTGTGCTCTAGCCCCTACCTGAACGTATAAACTCACTCTGTGTTTGGTCAGCAAAACCCATTTTGGACAAGTAAAAGTCTTAATATATGAATATATTTATACAATGTGCATACCTGTGGAACGTGCATTCAAAGTTTACCTGCTTTATTGTCATTTGAATTATATCAGAAGTAACAAACGATTGTGATGCAAAAACACAGATGAATATATTTATACAATGTAGATATAGTTGAGATGACCTGCTGAATCTCGCACTGAAGATCAGAATGGAGGAGAAAAGAGATTTAAGTGACTTTGAAAGTGGAATGGTTATTAATGCCAGACAGACTGGTCTCAGTATTTCAGAAACCATTGATTTACTGGGATTTTCCCACATAGTTGTCTCTAGGGTTTACAGAGAATGGTCTGAAAAACTGAAACTACCCCAGATTCTCTGGGTAAAAATGAATTGTTGATACCGCAGAAGACAATACCAGACTACTTCAAGTTCATAGGAAAGCAAAGTAATTAAAATAGCTACTAGTTGCATATTTTGGATATGCTCTTCTGCATGTCCAAGATATGTACATCTGAACACACAGCGTATTAGTGGTAACATTTATTTGAATTATTCTGTTTTTAACTGTTTGAATGTGTAGACATCAGCAAGACAACCTGCAGAAGTTCAAACACAGCTGTAGAAGGGGGACGAAAGGTGATTTAAGCGACGTTGAATGTGCCATGGTCAGTGTTGGTCAAGTTACTTGAAAAAAGTAATCAGTAACTAATTACTGATTACTTCCCCCCAAAAGTAATCCCGTTACTTTACTGATTACTTATTTTCAAAAGTAATTAATTAGTTACTTAGTTACTTTTTAAAAACACGATTTACAACCTGAAGAGGTGATAAAGCGATAGATCGTTCAGCCCAATTCTACTTTTTCTGCATAATCCATCATACAAAATGTAATCAAATGGAAAAGTCTCTTTTTTTTTTTAACTTGTTTTATCAGTTTTAATCTTTTAACTTTATGCATCAAGCAAAAAAATGTAATTATATGCAACATTCTCTGACTTGAATAAATTAGTTTAAGATTTAAACCTATTTTCTGCACATTCCAGCCCATAAAATAAAATATTTTTAGTGTTTACACTCACTCTTTCAAATAGATGCAAGTAAAACACAGCAGAAAATAAATAAAGTCAAAGACTAGCGGTCCTGTTGCTCTATTTTCACCGTAAAGCAGGACTGGGGGTAGGCGGAAGTTTACCCTGGTGCAGGTGTGCTGCGGTCAGTTGAAGAATCCACGAGTTTCTCTGTGAGTTTCCCATTATGTCGTTGCGCTCTCGGTGCTTGCTTGGAAGTTTAGGGATTTTTTTCGCTGTAAAAAGAAGTTTTCTTCCCACGCACAACGGACACTAATGTTTTTGTCACTTTTTACGGAATCAAACTCAAAGTAAGGTCAGTACTTCCACGCTTTAAACGCTGCACGCTCATACTCTCTCCCACAATCGATATGTGGTCCATTGTTGATCTGCACACAGCTGTTGTCACTAACGGCGCACTCGCTTACGTCACTGTCATGAGACATTCTCGCAAAAAATCACGGTTTTAGTAACGCAGTAACGCAGCGTTCCTACGGGAAAGTAACGGTAATCTAATTACCGTTTTTGCAATAGTAATCCCTTACTTTACTCGTTACTTGAAAAAAGTAATCAGATTGCAGTAACGCGCCCATCTCTGGCCATGGTTGTTGTCCAACACAACCGTCCTTATGGTTTACAGAGAAAAAGAGTAAACCTCAAGTGAGCGACAGTTCTCTGGCAGGAAGTGTCATGTTTGTTCTAGAGGTCAGAGGAGAACGACCAGTCTGCTGAACAGTGATGCAAAAGAGCATTTCTAAATGGACAACACATTGAACTTGAAGCACATGAACTGTAGCAGCAAAAGACCACACTGACTGTCACTCCTTCCAGCTGAGAACAGGAAACTGAGGCTGCAATTCACACCTACTCTTTAAAATAGGAAAACAGAAGATTTAAAAAAACAATAAAGCATTTCCTCATCAGATGAGTCTTGATTTCTGCAACATGCAGAATTTGGTGTAAACAGCATGAAAGCATAGATTACTTGTATCAAATGATCAGGCTGCTGGTGGTGATGCAATGGTGTCGGGTATTTTCTGGGACACTTGGACACCATGTCCATCTAGAGCTGGGCGATATGAGATTTTTTCATATCACGATATGTTTTTTTCATTTCAGGCGATAACGATATCTATCACGATATAAGCCAAATAACTATATTTGTAAGATTTAAATGTGCCGTTGCTCACAAGTAAAATGTGAAATAATCAGCAGCTTGTTTTTATTTAAATATTTATTTCCCATAATAAGTTCAACAGGGTAGATGTACTTAAGGAACATGAGACTTTTTCAGATAAATAAAGGCAAATATTGCAAACTACACAAAAGGCAGCCGCTAAAGCGTTTAAGTTTCAAAATAGGACAAACGAAACAGACTAAATTGTCAATTCCACTTAGAAACAAAATATTAATTCTAAAAATAAATCTTAGTTTGTTTTACAGAAGAACAGACAAAACTGACTAACTTTTGTCAATATCAAATAAACTGAGAACTAAAAGGAAATTCTCAATCTCTCCTTGTTGTATAGCTGAGCTTTTCAAACAGTTTTAACAGTTACTTTAGTCTGACAAAAGCCGAATGACGAATTAGCGCTTCCAGTCAGAGACTGAGGCTACGTCCACACATACACGGGTATTTTTGAAAACGGAGATTTTCCGTTTTCGTTTTAAAAAATAATCCCGTCCACACATAAAGGCAGAAATGAAGGAAAACGCTGCTATGAACATGCCAAAGCAGCAGGTGGCGCTAGATTCCTAACCGTGCAGAAATGTTGGCCAATCAGAAGTCTAGAAGCCTCGGTGGGAAAAAGTAAACAAAGCTGGGGCATAGAAGCAGAACCGAGTCGTATGTGTGGACGGACAGTAACTGTGTGTATATGTAAGCATTTAAACACTGCAGAGAGTAGAATTAACAGTAACAGTATTGTAGAAATTCATTTCACCGAAACAATAACGTGGCGCACAGTGTGACGCATGCACCAGTTTATTGTATTTCCAGACTTGCTTTCGGCACAATTTACAGTGCACGCTACTCTGTTTTTTGTCAGACTTGAAATAGCCGAAATACCTTCACACTACGGAACTTCTATGGCTCTTCCGTTTGACAATCTCTCCGGCATTGGAACCATCATCTGTTTTCTCTTCGGTCACGCTCGGTTGATTTTTCTAGTCGGCACATTCATGTCCTCCATTATGCGCTGGCTGCTTCCCAAACAAACACACGTGCGGCTTGGCACTTGTGCTGTACGTAACAAGTCACGCGACGTGACGCTGCGGCTGTGATTGGTTTGGCTCTGCGCTACTTAATTTGGATTGGCTGACCTTTTTTTTTTTTTTTTTTTTTTTTTTTTTTGAGGACAAGAGCTGCGAGGTCTATCGCGATAGCTTAATTTCTCTATCGAGTAAAAGTTATATCGCGATACATATCGTTATCGTTCTATCGCCCAGCTCTATGTCCATCCCTTCATCATCACTGTGTACCCTACTGATGGAAGCTTCCATTAGAAAGACATGCTATTTTACAAAGCTCAAATAATCTCAAAGTGGCTTCTTGAACTCGGAGTGAGTTCACTGTAACGAAATAGCCTCCACAGTCAGCAGATGTTAAATCCATCACCTCTGGCATGTGGTGGAACGGGACAAATCTGCAGCAACTGTGTAATGTGGATGTTTCAAGCAGCAGTCTATGGCACAAAGAGCTGGTAAAGTCCACTGAGTATAAAATAAGAGTGTGCTGGCATTTAAAACCTTTTTTTCCCCTTGTGGCATCATGGCATGTGTTCCGGGTGGCATTATCACAGTACTTGGCCATTACTTGACATAATAATGTTTTCAGTGTCTTTTGAAGTATCAAATCCAAGTCTGTGCTTCTTGAATCTCCACATAGCATTTTTGTTTTTCATTTCTACCCAGCCTGGTCATGTCATGTAATAAAGGAACACAAATGCATTCTATAGCGGTTACATGTGTCAAGTGAGCTGAAATCTAATCATAAAATAAGCTGTGAGTCATCGCTCAGTGCATGATGCTGTAATTGTTCTCATGAAGTTGTTCCTGACTTTGGAATTAGCGTGCTGATTACCGAGCCTCCCGCTGCGCCGCCGTGGTTTCGTTATCCACCGCCTTGGCAGACACCGGCCTACTTTGTGTAAGAACAGGGCACAAGTGCAGCATTTGTAACTGGACAGCCAGTTCAGGCAGCTCTCAGTAACAAAATGAATAGAGGAGGCAGAGCTGGCCCCTCTGTTTTCAGTGCAGGCAGCTTGATGTCTATTGCAGCTGACTGCTCTTCAAAAGGATGAGCCATTCGTCAAAGATACCACACGAAAGGTGGCTCCATGCTGGACCAGAGCCAGGCTGTCTTTGTCTCTGTCATGCACACATATACAGAGCCCAGACACATGCGCGCACACACCACACACACATATTCCAGCTTTTCACATTTTGCAGTAGCAGCAGAAGCTAGCTGAGCACGGATTGGCTGACGAGTGATCCTGAAGTGTGGTGAAACTCTGTTCAGTAAGTGACAGGAAGGCGGCTGCCAGAATGAATGAGCCCCCCTTGAAACCTTTACCGTCATGCTGTGATGCCACTCGCTGCGATGTGGCATTAACCGCAACAAACACTTAAGCAGGAAAGAGTGTGAGATGTGCAGCTGCGGCTTTTCCGTCTGGATCTTTGGAGATCTGTGTCATGGTAAATGTCAGTTGTCTTTTCGTAGTTTGGGGAAGTGTTTGAATTTGAAAAGAGCTTCTTTTAATATTTTCAAAATGCCTCATTTCCAAGCCATGTTCCCTGTGGTAAATGTCAGCTATTCCAGACTGCTGTGCCATTTCTGTCCAGTTTTGTCTGATCCCTGTGCCGCACTGACTTTCAGTAATAGTGGTGGTCATAACAATTTTCATCTATTAATTCAGCTCCTCACCTCCTGCGCACTTGTGCACTTTCAGCTTCAATGTGGCTTCCAAAACTGTCATAACTTACAGTAAAAAAAATTGCTTTTAAATGTGACCCCACAGATAAGCAGCACACAGTTAAGTACATTTATCTGTCTTCTGGCTTTGGATTGCAGTGTCCTCTTCTAAACTTCCTTTGATCTCAACTCCATAAAAGCTGGAGAAAGTTTGTTTTTAAATGTCAGTCGGGATGTGAGATCAGCCATCATTTGCCTTTATATTATGCTTCTGAGCTTTAAGTAGTATTTATAGACTATCAGTAGGAGGGAACAAATGTTTTTAACCATATTGTGTCTAATTAAGTGGCAAATTTTAAATTATGTTCATTCTTCTAATCATAAATACAGATCACACTCCGAGAGTAGTTGTCCTAACTGTTAATTTCATCCATACCAAATCTCTGAATCATCGTTACGTTTTAAACCATCTTAATAACGAAAGCATTACCTAAGTCCTGCCACGGCACACCGAGCGATGGTAAAACAAACAGAGCTGCATCAGCATGTTTCTGTCTGGAGGCGTATTGTTGAATCTAAACTTTATTTCCTTAACGACAATCCAGACCGGCCTCGTCAGTTTTGTAAATTGGCAGTTCATTAAATGCAAATGTTTTACACGTTTGCATGTTTTACCTTTACACTAAAGGTCAGAGAAGCAATTCGAGGTTTTTTTATGTGGATTATCATGAAATGTCTTATTGGTTTGTATTTGATAAAACAGGTTGTATGTTGTCCATGAACTAAAATCACTTTTATACTTGTGTGTGTGAGTGAGAGAGAGAGAGAGAGAGAGAGATTCTGTGCAACTGGCAGATACTAAGATTTTTTTGCAGAGATGTCACTCATGTGCACGCTTTGGTCTTGTGGTTTGTCCCGTATCCAGCACTATTGGGAGCGCCAAATATTCATATAACACTTGCTCACACTCTGCATAAGCTGGTGCACACACACACACACACACACACACACACACACACACACACATTTACATGTGACCCAGGAAAACATTCCTAGACTCATGACCAGAACGTCTGGAGGAATGACCTCATTTTCACTCGTTTTTTTCCCCTTTCTTCTCTTTTCGATACACGCGGATATTAATCATTCTTTACTAAAGTGAAGCTGGGCTCTTCTGTATTTTACTCTGGTCTGTCTAATATTTGGAAAAGTGGACCCACAGCTTCAGATATTTCACTGTTTTGTCATATTGGGGTTGCTGTGAAGATCGAAGTGGCAAAATCCCAGAGCGACTCCAGACTTCTGAGGAGCTTCTTCTCATCAAGCAAAGACAGCTTTCTGAGAGATGGAAATGAGAACAGTTTGGCCGACCCGCTGTCAAACTGATGCATCCAGTCTATTCCACTGCTTTTGTTTTGTTCTCTGTCATTTCTGCAAAGATTAGGGCTGGTTTTGGGAAAATGCTTGTGTGCACGCACTTGAAAATTTGCACCTCTGGTATGTTTTCTTATCACAAATTTATTAATAGGCCTTTTTTCTGGAAACTTAAAAGTTGCGTCATTTTTAAGAGGGGTGAGTAATCACATTCGCTTCTAATGAGAAATGTTTTGAAGCCTTTGCAGCAGTTTGTGGGAAAAGTCTCAATACACCTGTTGAAAATCTTAAGCTTCTAGTTTTTTAGTGTCTATTTCAGACCCTGGCTATTTGAAGCCGTTTCTTGCTGTGTTAAGGAGGATGCTGGTAGGCTGAATCTGTTTCCGGCGTCTGATTGTACCATGTTGTACCACGTGTGTGTATGTGTGTGAGTAGCCTCTCTCTGTATCTGGAGACTGGAAAAGTATGCAGATCCAAATCTCTCAGGAAGGCAGCTTTAATCCCCTCTTGTGTTGCATCCACATGAGACGGCTGTAAATCAGGCTGGTTTTTTTTTTCTACAGCGTCTGCCTCGGACAAAAGGCGAGAGGTGCTCAGGAAGTTAGAGATTTGATCATCAGACTAAGTGTGTGTGTGTGCGTGCGTGCGTGCGTGTGTGTGTGTGTGTGTGTGTGTGTGCAAGAGAGAATATTTTACATTTTATTTGCTTGGATTGTCAGGAAAACCTTATCATAAATTCCTTTCAATTGATTTAACTGCTCTCTTTGATGTTACTTGAGCTGTAGATGGTATGCTAATGGCCTCTGCAATTCTTTGAGAAATGTCAGGGAGTTCAACATATTAAACAGCATTGATTTCTCTAGATTAAAAAAAAAATATATATAGATAGATAGATAGATAGATAGATAGAGATATATAGAGATATATATATATATATATATAGATATATATATATAGATATATATATATATATAGATATATATATATATATAGATATATATATAGATATATAGATAGATAGATAGATAGATAGATAGATAGATATATATATAGATATATATAGAGATATATATAGATAGATAGATAGATATAGATAGATAGATAGATAGATAGATATATATATATATATAGATAGATAGATAGATAGATATCTATCTTGTACACACTGTTAGGGCTGCTCGATTATGGCAAAAATGATAATCATGATTATTTTCACTGAAATTGAGATCACGATTATTTGACGATATTTATTTAACCCTTTAAGACCTACTATAGAACCAAGTCCACCAGAGCTTATATTATTTTTTTACATGCTGTAGTGCCATTTGTGGGAGCATTTCAAGTTGCTATACATCAATACAACTGTTATAGCCCATATTTTAATAATATGTATGCATTAAGTCCATAGTAATTACATAAATTGCAAAAAAGTGCAATAAACTACAAAAAAAATTGAAAATTGCTTTTGTTTTGTTTACATATATTTCTACTTGGAGAAATTTAAGAGGTTTATCCCTCAAAACTTTAAATACAATAAAGTTGCAAAAAATAGTTTCCCACCACAGGAAATTTATTTTGAGTGTCTTCATAGTTTTATTTTGGAGATACAGCAATTTTTATATACTGCAGGAAAAACAAAAAACAATCCTATGATGCAAATTTGCAAAGAAAACAGCATGTGCATCATTTCACTGTGGGAAGTGTTACGAACAGCTGATAGGAACGGCAAAGCGTGTTTCTGGAATATTATGTTTTTGTTCCTGCAAGCGCTTTTTATGCAATTTTTGCAAAGCTATATGTGGAACGAAACCGTGACCGAGGACAAGCTGATGGCATCAGATGTAAGTACAACTCCTCCGGTTTCATATGCAAAACAAATTATTGCGCTAGCTTACACATTTCAGGTTCTACAGGGATTTAAAAATAGTTACGCAAAACGGAGCTTACTGCTCTGACCGGCTTTAAAGGGTTAACAATGACTTTAAAAAATAATATAAAATAGTGTGCAACACCACTGAAGTTTTGTTTTGTTTTTTTTTTTAACTCTCTTTTCAACCAACGGCAGTCACTCTCCAAATAACTTCTGCTTAGCTTTCCGAGCTTCCCTCGGGTCCTCTTAATCAGCGGTCTCCAACCTTTTTTGCGCCACGGACGGTTTATGCCCGACAATATTTTCACGGACCGGCCTTTAAGGTGTCGCGGATAAATGAGGGAGGGGCTAATAATCGGCTCAGTCATTTTTAATGATCGTTGAAAGCCCAGATCGTAATCGTGATTAAAATTCGATTAATTGAGCAGCCCTACACACTGTATTAAATTATAAGCTTGGCTGCATAACAAAATGTAAACAGCATAAATAGAGTATAAGTGTATACTTCTGCCTACTCCTTTTCAAACAAAAAAATGGAATGATATTTTGTAATGATTGTGAATGTACATGTTTGAAATAAAAAGGAACTGAACTGAAGAGTTGACATTTATCACCTTTATAGCATTAGCAAACTTTTTGTGTGTGTCTGTTTCAGGGATCTTTGGTCAGAAGCTGGAAGAGACCGTGCGGTATGAACGCCGGTTTGGGAACAAGCTCGCCCCTATGCTGGTAGAGCAGTGCGTGGATTTCATTCGGCAGAGGGGTCTTCAGGAAGAGGGCCTTTTCAGGCTGCCAGGACAGGCCAACCTGGTCAAAGAGCTGCAGGATGCCTTTGACTGTGGAGAGAAGCCCTCTTTTGATTGGTAAGCAGAAATGTGCCCGTACAGGCTGGTTTAGATTTCCTCAGTGCGTTTTAATGTCGACTTGATACGTTCGGCTCGGGGAGTTGAAATGCAAAAAAAGTGGGCGGGTTAGTACAGGGTTCAGTTGTATCTGCTTAGAGAAACTTGAGTGATACAGCTGCTCGAAACCTGTATCAATTATGAAAGACATAATTATTTAATTTAGGAATATTTAATATGTATCTTAAGTCTAAGCAATGTGATAATTGAAGCTTGGCAAAAACATTATTGTTATGATTTATTAAACTGAGGATAAGTACCTGAATAAGTATCAAGCTGCTTGAACAGCGCTATCACAAAGACCGATGTGGTAAATCCATGATAGTTAAAATGTATGATAACTCCCCTCCATGCAGGGAGAGGTCATCCTCATATTTGCACACTATCTGTCCACTATCTGTTGCAGGCACCATATTCATACCTGACCTGGTGAGATGTCTCTTGCACACGATGATGTATCAGAACAAATTTCCTCAGCTCTTTTCATGTCTTATATTTAAAACACAGCCTCATTGTTCAACCATCTTTACTGTGGGAGTTCTGCAGGTCTCCCAAATTCTGTCATAATTCATATTAGCACTTGGCCTCCTTTGGCTGTCTTCTTCTGCATGGCTAATGTCCAATTTGTCAGTTTTATGGTTACCACTTGGAGGTCAGTCTCAGGTCATTCTGGTGGAATGTTAGCTTGTGAGATGAAGCTGTCATCGTTATCAAACATGGGTGTTTAACTTGCCAGTTTTCATTTTGTCCCTCTGAAC
Organism: Rhamphochromis sp. 'chilingali'; assembly: GCF_963969265.1. Taxonomy (NCBI): domain Eukaryota; kingdom Metazoa; phylum Chordata; class Actinopteri; order Cichliformes; family Cichlidae; genus Rhamphochromis; species Rhamphochromis sp. 'chilingali'. The sequence goes on along the minus strand of NC_137930.1, from coordinate 19,733,034 downwards.
ACAACAGCTTGAATATCGCCTCATTACATTAGAGAAAACACAACTCTGTTGTTGGTTATTTGTGTGTTGCATTTTGCCACACATTATTCGGATTTCAAATAATCAAAACTGAACCGGTTTTGCATTTTTGAGCACAACCACACAGATAATAAACAAATGCAGGCAGTTACCTTATTATATAATAAGGTTTAAGGACCCATATGCCCCTTGACCTCCTTAACAGGTATTTTCTGTTGCTGAATTAGACCTCTGGACTGAGTGGGTGTGTGGAGAGCACAGAAAGCGGCACAGCTCAGTTCATTGACGTGTCTGCTCAGAGGAACATTTTTGTGCACAAATGAGTTTTTCTGTGTCCCATCAGACCAAAGTCATCATCTTGATTGGAGCTTACTGAATTCCACCAAATTTCTGCTAAATCTAAATCAAAGACAAATTATTCTGTCCAGTATGATGAAAACAAGAATGCAACAGTTTGCTCCTAACCATCATTACGGAGCAATAATAGACAAAAATAAGAGTCTGAGCAGTACAGTGGTGATGACATTAGCACTGCCGCCTCACAGAAAAAAAGATTTCGACTCAACCCTGCCTCTCACCCAGTGACAGCTGGTACAGGTGCCAACCTCCCATTATCCTGCATTGGATAAGCACTTAACAGGACATATAGGTGGATGGAAACTTTCATGATATGTTAGTTTGTGAGATAGCACCACTTTGTCAGGGAAAAAAGGGGTGTGCCCTGGACAAGATTGACAGTCCAGCACAGTGTTAACACAGAAAGGCAGACAACCAGTCGCAATATTCATTCCCAGTTTACAATCACCAGTTAAAGGTTTGAGCCCCTTGAAAAATCCCAAGTAGGGCAGGAAAACTTAACATAGAAGTAGGGATGTCACAATATCAGAAATGTGTTTGCTAAAGAAGTGTTTGCAGAGTAGCCAAGTGACAGTACGAGGTATAATATGAGCTTATTTTAAAGCATTTCATGTTAACCGATGGAGTCATGAACGGATGGATGGAAGTTAGCCAATGCCGTCCATTTAGCGTATTGAAAATAGTTGATTGTACAACAGCAAAACTGTCTCCAACTTAATGGCAATCTGTATCTTAAACTTGTGTAAATGTAAACTGCCCCCATCTGGTTCCAGAGTAACAGCAGCCTCAGTACGTATGCTGCACAGGGTATCTAAAACAAAACAAGAACCGCCACTTTGTCCAAATTTTTGTATTTAAATGTAGATCGGTTCTACAGATCTCGGAAGGGCTCTAACCAGAAAAAAAAAGTGCTGTAGACACCAGTTTCACAACACAAGGTACAAATATCCAAGATAATCAACTTATTTCCTATTTGTACAACTGAAAGTATGTGTGGACTTGAACTCAGATTTTGGGAAGTTAAAACAATGTTGCAAAATGGACAAATGCGTGCTCTAACATTTGAGGATATATAAAAACAACAGAAATATGGAAGTTGGAATTGCAGGTTGTGTTTGTTATTGTAAAATGTTAAATATCAGTATAAAAGTAATTAATTACTTGAAAAGTAACTATTGCGTTACTTTTTTTTTTAAAAATGTAACCCTCTGGGGTCCAGGGTATAATTGGCCATTTTTCACTACTTTTGATTAAACCTCTACATTTCACCTTTAAAAACTATTTACTTTGCCTTGTTTGGTGTCATTCTTTTCAGCACAACCTCACGTGTCTGAATTTACAGTTATGTTTTCATTTTGACATACTGCATTAACACAATTGATCATAAATCAGACAAAAAACATAAATTCCAAGTAAAGTTTTTTTACTGTAACATCCACAAACATGTTTAATGAATCATATTTCATAACTTTAAATGCAACTATAAATTGTCAATTTAAAATCCTATGCACAGGTTTTGCAAACAAAGTTGTTTGCAGTCATTTACCTTTTACCCTTTTTTTAAATAACCATTTCAAACTATTTACAGAACAATCAGCTGTTCTGCATCAATAAGATGCCGCACAAACTATTTGTGCCACTCCAAAAAAATAATTTCTGTCCATTATAAAGGAGAACATCACAGCCTGATACCTGCAGGTCTGACAGCAGCAGGTGTATCACTCCTCCTGTTTTTTAACTGGAGACAGCAGTCGCCTCATTGTTCTGACACACAACACAAAACTATCCACAACACTACACACTAACTACACAAGACAACACATTAACTACACACTCCAAACACGCTAAACGTCACAAATCTCTCACATCTCAAAACTCGCTCTCTCTCTCGCCATCACTCCTAAAACTTCCCCCTCTTTCTAAACAACCAAATGTCTTGGTGCCATATCATTATTGATTGGTCGACATGGTGCATTTTTCCACCAACACGAAAGGGGTGGGGGGGGTTTTGTCCTTTTTTTTTTCTTTTTTTTTTTTTTTTTGCTCATAAGCAGAGGGTGCTTGCTAGCGCTGTCCTTAGACAACGTGACGAAAGTATTCAGGAAAAAACACGCATATATTGTTTATCATGACTCTGGTTTTACGTGGCCTATTAACACAATTTAAAAACTGGTATATATCACCTTGTTGCTGCTTGTTGCTTGTTGTTGTTGTCGTCATGTGATTGGCTTACCACGACCACGGTACTTTATTCTTCCTCAGTCAAACAGCAGCACTCATGTGATTGTTTTACCCCCTTAGCAGCTTCAGGTGTTGTGCCAAAAAGTGTTCGTCTGCCAGAAAGCGATTGCCGTCCGCGGGAGTGCACAGTTGCTTAAAGCTGTAGCGACCAGATTACTTACAGCTACTTCCGTGCAACTGATATAAACTGGACACAGCTTCAACCATCTGTTTTTTGAAAAATAGTAACGGACCACATTTTCTTGTTAGTAACGGTAACGGCGTTGTAACGATAGAAATAGTAATTAGTTAGATTACTCGTTACTGAAAAAAGTAACGCCGTAAGTAACGCCGTTAGTCCCATCACTGGTTTGCTCTGGTCTTTTTCAAAAGCACTTGAAGCCCGTCCATCCATTTTCTTAACTACTTATCCACTTGATAAGCCTTGTAAGGCAGCCAAGCTCTCATTTATATCCGTTATCTCCACAGGTAATATTTTAGACCAATAAAGATCAGTAAACTGTGAGAATCACCCTCTTCACGGTAAATTCAGCTCAGTGATGTCCAGGATTAATGGACTGGGAGAAAAAAACCCTTATTTCGTGCTTTTCTTTCCTTTGGCAGGGACGTGGTAGCCAGCCACACAAACTTTCCGAGGCATCTCTTTGTTCAGTATTTTGCCAACAGTAAAAAGGAACAATCATACTTCCCAATTATACACCTGCTGTTATATTATGCTGTGTGTAGGTGGCTGTAGGAGACTAAGCACTGATTGTTTAATGCAGCAGCCTTCATCTAGAGCATACTTGAGTAATGAAACATACTGAGCCAAGCTATGGATCGCTTTTTTCACAGCATTGTGCCACTCCAACCAATAACATAAATAAAACCTGGATGAAACTGTCAGGATCGACTCTATAAATCAACATCTCACCACTTCCCGAAATTCAAATTCACACTGACGAGTGCGTCCATCACGTCCTCTGCACAGTAACACATTTCTGCCCTCCTGTTTGTGCTTTGCTGTGGTAGAAACTACAGCCTCCCGTGTACCTGCCTGTGTCTGATTTTGATGTCCCTCATCTTGCGAATTCCCTCATTAGTGACCTCCTGCCTTGCGACCTCCTGCCTGCCTCGCCAGCTGCTCCAGAGGCTGCAGTGGCCTCTTGGCAGACGTTTAGGCTGGTGCTGGCGTATTAAATAAATCAGAAAGTGCCGATTGGAAACAGAGAAAATAAAAACTGGAAAATGATGGTACCACCTGCATTAGCAGTCAGTAGTTGGTCAGTAATGTCAGTTGTATGCATACACTACAGCTACACTATTACAGCTTGACATTTTTCTCCAACAGTGTGAAACCTAAAGTTGGAGTTGGCCTCATGGTGATTGCTGTTTGTCTCCATGCGGTTCAGGATAAATGATGGCCCTAACTTTTTACCGGTGTCTTGTCTCTCAACAGTAACACAGATGTGCACACAGTAGCTTCTCTGCTGAAACTGTATCTCAGAGAGCTGCCCGAGCCCGTCATCCCCTTCCAGAAGTACGATGAGTTCCTGTCCTGCGCCAAGCTCCTGGGCAAAGATGATGAAATGGTAAGAAACATGCGATGATTGCTTTCTTTGTAACCACATCTACTGGCAAATTAGCTTTCGCACACATACGGATTTTTTTTTTTTTTAAAGTTTCAACCTTTATAACAATAAACGTTGGTACTGAAAAGCCCTCACAGAAGTCTTATTCTTTGGCTTTTAATCTGCTCTTTTGCCGCCCAGTCATCCACGCTCAGCCCTGTGTTTCACACACAATGACTTTGTTGAGTCCGTTTTGACTTTTAACATCTAAATAGGATTTCGCTCACACCATGAGGCACGGTCGGCAGCATGGCTGGGTAACCCCAGCCATGCCTTTTGCTCCCTCAGTGTCTTTCCCCTCTTCAGCATTCCTGAACCTGTGTGTGTGTGTGTGTGCGTGTGTGTGTGTGTGCGTGTGCGTGTGTGTGCGTGTGCGTGTGTGTGCGCGTGTGTGTGTGTGTGTGTGTGCGCGTGTGTGTGTGTGTGTGCGCGTGTGTGTGCGCTACAGATGGGTATGAGAAGACATATGGTAAAGTGTGGATGAGTTTCCTCACTTTTTAACCCTCCTGGGACTTTTTGAAGTTGAAAGGAGATGGATGGAAAAGAGTTCATTATTATTTTTTTTTTTTTTTATGTGAAAAGGCCTCAGAGCGTTTCCACATATCCTTTATTCTCAGTAACCTAACTGAGACTACTTCTGATTCAGTGGCACATCCATATAGATAGTTTATAAATGGGTATAATGATAAATCCTCTTATATCTGGTTTGCTTTTTCTAGTCACAGTTTTGTATCGAGAGCAAAAAGGATTTTCATTAAATATAAAGCTGGAATACTTGGGTTTTTCTAAGGGTGATACAAAATGTGTCAAGAAAATATTCCCTATGCCATTAAACTACCAGCAGCAACATGAACAGCTGATACAAGGCAGCATGGATCCATGCTTTCATCCTGCCAAATTCAGACCTTTTCATGTGAGAGTTGCTGCAGAAAACAAGATTCAGCAAACTAGGCAAGATTTTTCCAATATCTTATTGTCTAATTTTGGCGAGTTCATGCAAATTGTAGCCCCAGTTTCCTTTTCTCAGTTAAGGAGGGGCACACAGTGACTTCTGCTGCTGTTGCCCATCTGCTTCAGCGTTCACTGTACTGTGCATTCAGAGATGCTCGTCTGCATTCCTCGTTTGTAAAAAGTTGTCATTTGAGTTACCGTTGCTTTCCCGTCAGCTCAAAACAGTCTTGACAGTATCTAAACACCTGAATGCTTCGAGTTTCTTCCCACAGAATTGATTGTTCAGATGTTTGTTAAATAAGTGTACCTAATGAAGTGACCAGTGAGCATATATTTACATAAACCCCCCTCTTTTCCACTGATTCATTTCCCACTGGATCCTGGGTGTGATTGTTTCATTATACACACTGTGATCAATCACGGGCTTTACAGACAATCTGTTGCAAAAGTTTCTATGAATGATTATTTTGCTGAGTTACTGTTACTTTAAAACTGTTTATTATCTGCAGGGTATGAAGGAATTGAGAAGGCTCGTGGAAAGTCTACCTCCAGTGAACTACAACCTCCTAAAATACATCTGCAGGTACTGATAATTAACTTTGGATACAGTTTTACATTGTTGAACCATGAGAAGCTGATATTTTCCATTTCCCTAGGTTTCTTGATGAAGTCCAGTCATATTCAGGGGTGAATAAAATGAGTGTCCAAAACTTGGCCACAGTCTTTGGGCCAAATATCTTGAGGCCAAAAATTGAGGATCCAGTAGCAATTATGGAAGGTGAGTGTTGAAGAATGTCAGGTATACGTGTCTTACTTTCTTAATATTTAGTTTTAAATCTTAAATAAGATGAATGTTGGTTTTAAAAGAAAGATGATGATGATGTTCGGTTTCTTTTTAGGTACTGTTCTGGTCCAGCAGCTCATGGCTGTTTTGATTGGTCACCACGACGTGCTTTTCCCCCGAGATGAAGACAGCCCTACTGCCCTCGAGCTCGTCAACAACAATATTGAACAGCCACGGCGACAAACCACTACATCTACCTCAGCCATCACTACAGTGTCTCAGAATGCTGAGAACAACAACACACATGTTGTGCGGCAGTGTGTTTGGGAAGCCAACGAGTCTCCTTCACACCGTCAGCACGCAGACAACAGTGGCTCCCCACGATCGGTAAGTCCCCGCAATGGAGTCATGGGACGCTTCGACGTCACCCGCAGTCCACCGCTGACCGTTAAAAAGAATCCAGCTTTTAGTAAAGGCAGTGGCATTGTTACCAATGGGTCCTTCAGCTCCTCACCCTCTTCAGATCCCACTGTGGAAAAGAGCCAGAGTGGAGGTGGCAGCTTACCGGTGCGTCGCAGTGGCACACTCAAAGGCTCGGGGACAAAAATGGGCACCAGCGGCGTCACGAGTGGAAACAGCGCTACAGGGAATGGGACTGGAGTTGTACGCATGGGCGTTCATGGGACTGACGCTGTCACAGGGAGTCCGAACAGCCGCAACAGCCTCTGGCAGCCGAATGGCTGTGTAATGTTACGGGAGAACAGCAAAGCTCGTGACTGCCACGGCGGAGATCAGACAACCAATCAGAATCGTCTGTCCACATACGATAACGTGCAGCTAAACCATCACAACCTGCAGCAGCAGAACCAGATCGCCAACACGTGTCTGAATACCAGCTGCGAGGACAAGCAGAGTGTGGACAGTGCCACCTGGTCCACTTCTTCCTGTGAAATCTCCCTCCCTGACAACTCCACTTCCTGTCGCTCCTCCACAACCACCTGCCCAGAGCAGGACTTCTATGGAGGGCACTACGAAGACTTGGATGGACCAGCACAAGACTGCGTGCATCCCCAGTCTGGCGAAGGAGGAGAGGGCAGAAATGGCGACAGAGAAGGAAGTGGAGAGGTTGGGAGGAGCAGTCGGGGCACGAGCAGCAGTGATAACAGCGACGGTTTTCCTGTTGGTAACGGACCCGGCAACCACAGCGCTCTGCACAGTCTAGTGGCCAGTCTTAAGCAGGAAATGCACAAGCAGAAGGCCGAGTATGAGGCCAGGATAAAAAGGTACGGCTCCATGTGTGAAGGGCTTGAATCAATACAAGCGCTTAATCTTTACTTTGGCCTTTTTTGCAAACTATCCATCTTTTTTCTCAGGTGATCAGGCATGTAAACCAGTGAGGTTTTCTTGTGTACCTTACTGTCATCTTCAAAGGTTTAGACCAGTAGAGATCAGTCACATCAAAAGAGAAAAAAGGAAATTTCAAATCTTAAAATGAGGTTAGGTGCAGGCTACCTCTCTTAATCTAGCACTTAAAAAAAACCAAGTCCCTATTTTGAATTTTTCCTTCCTGTGGATATGAAAAGCTGACACACGTTAGTCAGATGCTACAGCTCTTCAAAGCCTTACTTTGTTCTGTATTATGCCAGCAGTGAACAGGAAAAAAATGTGTCCCAACTATAAACCTGCTGTAAAATGTTGTTTTGCATGGGTGGCTCTAAGAGACCACTGTTTTCTTTTAGTGCAGCAGGCTTCATGCGTTAGTCAGGTTGACAGAAACATACCGGTACATGAGTGATAAAACACAACATCCTCCACCCAGCTCTGTGTCTTCTTTCCTTTTTTACTACGTCCACCATTCCCTCCATTTCACAAGAAGCCAGTGAATAAACTTTTCTAGAGCATCAGGATCCACTCTATAAATCAACATCTCACCACTTCATTAAAACGCAGAGTTCAAGTTCACTGGCAGTGACTGCACCCTCCTCTGTGTCTGTCCACATCTTTTCTTTTTTTATGCCCCTCACCTGATTCCATCATTATCTCATTAGCCCTTGTAACCTCCTGCCAGCTTCACCAGCTGCCCTTTGTTGGCTCATTACTATCCAAAGGTCACCGTGGCCTTTTGGCAGATCATCTAAGTTGATGGCTGCAGATGAAATAAAACTGAAACCACCAATCAAAATCTTATTAATGGGCATTCCCATTAATGAGCAGGAGTGTACACAAGTCTGAACAGCTGCCTTAGTCTTTGGCAACCACATGGCTTTGTCGTATAATGGGAAAGCAACAAAACGGGCAAACTCTCCAGTGAGGATCAAATAGCCAATCAGAAGCTGTCTTTTTCACTCTGTTCCTTTAGCTACAAGCTTGTAAAGTTGTCAAGCATGAGGCTCGGGTTCCAGTGGGGGACAAGTGACTCCAATTCAGCCCACTGCATGGCTTTGGAAAATGTCAAAGTGGGCATAAATTGTGTTTTGTTAAGTTTTACAGCTTTTGCTACATTCATCCTGTACCAAAGTAATAAAAGAAAAAAGTAGTAAGTAGTTTTATACAATTATTTCTTTCTACTTACGAGTCAAGCTGACAGATGTTTTTCATTTGCTGCTGCAAATGCAAAACAAAACTGAGACATATGGTTGAAACTACACCTCTTTTTTATGTAACAATGTAGCAGGCATTAAATGTGTAGTTGTTTATACTGACAAAAAGAAGTTTCACTGGTGGCACTTCACATAGGCGAAAGTTTGATATCTCCAATCTAACCTGAACACTGAACAGGACGAAAAGGTACCTAGAAGTCACTCAAAATAGCCCTTTCCTGAATAATCCGTAACTTATTTAAGCTTTCAGACTGTTTGAACATCAAGTTTGAGAAAAATGCCCCCATACAGCCGTCAAGGAAGAGGAAATTTGCCAAAGAATTATTTTGGGGTTTTTTTCTTTGAGCTATAGTTCATCTTAAAGTTGGCTATATTAACATGGAAAACTATGGAGCTGTATCAGTTTGCCATTTGCCTTTTTTATTTTATTTTTGGGCCTCTAAGACTTCCACAGCCCCAGAGATTGTGGTTGCATGTAATTCATTAGGTCATTAAGAAAATTAAAAAGATCTGCAGCTGCCCTTGTGCTCTGAGATGAGCAAATCCTCTGTTCACTACGGCACTGCTAATCTTTTCCTAATCCCGTGTATGCCTCATTTGCAGTTTGGAGCAGCGTAATTTGGAGCTGGAGACTGAAATGGTGAACCTACACGAGGAGCTGGACCAGGAGAGGAAGAAGTACACCATGGCGGAGATCAAGCTGCGCAACGCTGAGCGCGCCAAGGATGACGCCGAGCGGCGAAACCAGATGCTACAGAAAGAGATGGAACAGTTTTTCTCCACATTTAGTGACCTCACCGCAACTGGCAACGCCGCAGCCACCGATCCCCGCCGACCAGAGCGAAACAACACCATCTGGATACAGTGAAGGAAGGCTGAAAAAAGATGGCAGCCAAGACAGGAACTGGGTTATTATAATGACGTGAACTTTAGAGAGACTCTAAACAAGATTTGGCTGCTGATCGAAGGAGGGAAAACACACTGCAAAGGGTAACGGCACGTTTTAATTTAAGAAATAGGAGATATAGGGCTGATGTAAGCCGCCTTTATAAATGTAAACATCACCTGGAGTGATGCCAGAGTGACATTATCTGTATATAGCCTTATTTAAACAGACGCTCATGGACACACTCCAGTCTCCCAGAAGTGGTTGGGGTTTGTTCAGTTGTCTGGCTGGGAAATGGAGCAAAGGGACAGTACACAACAGCCTATGAGGACATATGGTACTACCATTTTATGTTAGCTCCGAGATAGAAGGGAAGACAAAATGTTAAAAAAAATTTTAAAAAAAAAGAACAATACCAACACCAACCTTGGACCTGAAAATGCAGAAAAGACCACACCGAACTCCTCCTTTTTATTCATTTTTACCATCTAACCAAAACACACCTTAGTGTTCAATATATTTCTGCATCTGCTCATGTCAAAGATGTCATATGTTGTAAAGAGAAGTAAAACTGACACTTCATTGTTTTTGTGATATTTAAGCAAAGCTATAAACGTGTGCTATTTTCTATCAGTTTTTTTTTCTTTTTCTTTTGCACTTAAATGTTTGTTTAGTCTCTGCAAGTTGGTACTGGATGTTCTGTCGGTCTATGTGTCGATGCGTGTGCCTGTGCTTCTGTGCTGTTATATTTACCCATGACCAAAAGAAAAAGAGCCTGTACTGTAAATATTGTATAGATAAATGCAGACGTGACTAGATTAGATAGTTTGCATTGTGGTTTACTGATATTCAGATGGATATGGCATGAATTGAGTTGATACTGAAGAATGATTTGTAGTTTGTTAGAGTACAGTTCAAGGTGTTGCACAGTGGGTTATTGGCATAAATCTTTTAAGTCTTGAATTCAGAATTTCAGATAAGAAACTGTATGGCATGCCGCTTTTAAAGATACAATTTACTGATTTTTCGAGGCCAGCACACGTTTGTGGGTCATAACTGTGAAATAGTTGGGATTTTAAAGCCTCTAATTTGATGACATTATCAGCCTGGCAGCAAAATTCAGTAATAAGTGGTATGTGCATGATGGTTGCATGAGTCTACGAGGGTCGGCATACACTAACTGAATGTTTGTAAAGTGACTGTATATGGATGAAGTGTATTTATGTAGCCCGAAACCAAATGTCTGCACATGATGTGGATTTGCGAATGATTACAAAACGGGACACCTCTGATAGATCAGACCAGGAATGGACCTGCGTCAGAGAGGAGTTGGTGCGTACACGTGTGCGTGGACCTGGTGCTCGGCTTCTTTTTAAACCTGCTGCTGGTCATTGCAGGACATCTGGAATGTGCATATGGAGTCAAAAAGAAGAAGAAAAAAGTGCCTGAACAAGTGAAGGAGGGAGAGGGGAGCCTGCGCTTCTCATTTCACAGCCTTCACCGGGAAATAATGGGCTTAAGCCAAGCTGACAGTGTCACCTCGTTCTGTGAATTCCACACAAAAGGGCGGATTATGGATGGAGGGCCAGACGGAGTGGACGGGGATAGTGGAATGTTTTCATGACAATACTTGATACACAAAGGAACTTTAAAAATGACTTAATATGAATAAAGATGGATTTTAATGCAAGTCTCTGTTGTCATTTTTCCTTTTCAAATGTCCAACTAATGTTTGAAGACGAGGCAGAACATCTGATTGGCCTCACGTTAACACAATTAGTGGGCGGACAGTCAGGGCTGTTTTTATTTGTTGTTATTTTTGTTTAGAGGGAAAAACATTTTTGAGTCATTTAACTTGGAGAAAAGTGGAAAATATTCACTTTTAAAAAACTAGAATTGTAAAGATTTATAAGACTTATTACTAAAATAAAAAAACCACATCCTCGAGGCCTCCTGTGCTGCTAATTTCAAGTGTCTGATCTCTTCTGCTGCTAACAAAGTACATGAGAAATCAGTATTAGTATTAGCTGATGCAAAAAATTAAATTGCCAAAAGTAGTCATGCCCAGCGATGCTGCCTACTGTCTTACCACAAAAGGCACGGCTAGGTTAGAAATTATATCTGCACTCACTACACACCTTTTACTTTTTTTGATTTCAGAACTGCTTTAATTCTTTGTGGCATCGAATAATTTCTAGAAACATTTCTGAGATTTTGGTCCATGTTGACATGATAACATCACACAGTTGTTGCATATTTGTTGGCTCCTCGTTCTGATTGAGATCTGGCCATTTGTACAGTGCACTCTTTTTCAAGAAACACGCACTTTGGTCCAAGGAATGGACAGGGTCAGCAACAATAGTCAGGTGGTGTTTAAACAACGCTCAGGTCCTTTACACCACCAGCAGCAGCCTGAACCGTCAACACAAGGCAGGATGCATCTATGCTTTCATGCTGCTTATCCTAAATTGTGACCCTATAATCTGCATATCGCAGCAAAAAGCAAGATTCATTAGAGGAGGCAACATTTTCCAGTGTCCCCTTGTTCAATTTTGGCCTCTGTTTCCCGTTTAAGGTTTAAAGGTGTGTCAACAGGTGTAGCTCATCTGCTTCAAGGTTTAATATGTTGTGCATTCAGAGATGTTCTTCTGCATCCCTTAGTTGTAATGAATGTTTTTCTTTAGTTGCGCTTGCCTGCATGTTAAGGAGTCTGACTATATTCCTCTGACCTCTGGTATCAAAAAGGCATTTTTGCTCAGGGAACTGCCACTCGCTCGATATTTTCTCTTTTTTGCACCATTCTCTGTAAACTCTAAAAATGGTTTTGCAACGTGGTTTGGCACCAACAACAAAGCCACATTTTCAATCACTTTAAATGAACCTTCACCCCCATTCTGATGCATAGTTTAAATTTAAGGTAGTAATGTAAAACATATCTACATGCCTAAATGCACTGACATCCTGCCCCACTGACTGGCTGATCAGTGATTTGCGTTATTAAACAGGTAGACCTAATAAAGTGGCCATCGAGTGCGTTTCATTTCATTGGTATACTCTGAGAAAGGTCAGTGCACTTGTTCTCATGCTGCACTCTCATGCTACATTATTTTTCTCTGTCAGAGAACTAGTTAATGGCTCTGCTTTAAGATTGTGTATCCACCTGAAAGTGCCTGAAAGCACATTAGATTCTGTGTAGGAGTCACAGTGACAGATTGGATAAATGGTTCCTATCGACAGCAAGGCCTGAAACAAATCTGCAGTGCATTTAAATTAGTCTCCAGGTAAAAAGAAAAGGTCCACGAACGCCCAAGGTCAAAGGTTTTGTTTATTTTCAACCACATACATAATACATAATATTTTTTACATACACAGTTCCTTTAAAATGTGTTTACAGTAACAGCTTTCAGTAAGTTTTTTCTTTTTCTTTTGCATTTGTTTTTGACTTTACTTGAAACGCTATAGCCTGAAGCTTCGAGATCAGCCTGAAACAATACCATTTCTTTTTTTTTTTTTGTTTGTTTCTTTTTGAATTTTTTTTGTTTTAAACCTGACAATGTCAAAGGAATGATTCATTAAAACAGCACGGAGTAAAAGAAACAAGAGAGAAGGAATCAGAAAAGAACTGAATAACAACATCACCTGACTCAGATGAGCTATACAGGGTTTCGTCATTGTAGAGTTCCACATTTAAGACTCTAAACATTTTAGCATCCGACCCCTTGCAGTAGCTTGCCTCCCTGTCTGAGTGCAATAAAGTGTTTATTGCATTGTTGAACTGTTATTATTTACAATAGAAGTTAAAAGAAAAAGGTGAAAATTGCCAAGCTGGAGATCCAAAGATTGTTTTTTTTAAGTTGGCACAGCTGTGTGACAACGTGTGACATGTAATCATTTTTCATAGTGTATGAATCCATAAGAGGTCATTTTATGACCCCCTCCCAAAAATTAGAAGCTGGAATGACAGTGGTTTTCTAATTCAATTCAAAGTGACAGAACATGAATACACACATGAACTACTACTAAACACACAACTGTGCTTACTCGCCATTGACATTCTTCAAAATAATTGCACAAAAGTCATGATCTCGTATTAAAATTCTAAAAAAAAAATGAAGACATGTGTTGCAAAATCATTTCTCCAGACGTCACATCACACCTTTCAACTCAGACTCGCAGCTTGTGTTGAATGCTGGTTGATTTAATCTCTCTCTCTCACACACACACACACTGATGAGCAGAGCATCAATGATGTGCGTGATTGTTAAACCGTTCATTTTTACATTCACTGCTGACAATCCAGCTCAATCTCCTTCTTTATTTACCCGAACTAAAGCTCCTTTTATCACAACAGAATTGTCTGGAGGGATGTCTTATAAAAAGATCAAACAGTTCACATTCAGAAAAACTGGGGGGGAAAAAACACATTAGCAATGTTAGTGTTTGTTCTCCGTGACCAGAACGTATAAAGATACAGAAAGAAGAGTGTGTTCGGATGGTTAGAAATGCCCTGTAGAAAAAACTGCAACAGTACCTTGTGTGTTTGTGGTGTAGAGGTCGACTCTGCGCCCCTTTTGTGAGAAATTCATCAAAACATTTTTTATAAACACAAAAGATTTCATCAAAGTTGCACCCTGTTTTAAAAGATTGCCCTGGCCAGACCCTGAACAAAAAGCCAAGCTAGCCATAGCTTATTCTGGAGACGCCAACCTCAGTTACCCTCTGAGCTCTGCGAAGGTTAGTCTGTTAGTCTGTGTGTGGTTCACTATACACAAGCCACAGGGAGTAAGAGTGTTAACAAAGTAGCTTTTTGAAGTTATCTCCATAACGTGGAGGACTGTGAGCGATTGTACACAAAACAACTCCAAAAAAGAGTCATTGTACAGCAGCAGCTGAACTGAAAGTTACAGACTTGTACTGTCACTGAAATAAATATGTGGCAACGATGTCTCCACATCTCCTTAAAGTCATGGCAGCGACTGAATCTATTTCATACATGCGGAGGCTCCAATAAGTCAGTGTGAGCATTCGTGTTCTTCATCTGACCTAATTGCTGTCATTTACCGGATCATCGCAAAACACCTTTTGAAACAAAATATGCCTAAAGTAGGGAATTATGTATGTTTTGTCCATATAAATCCAGCTCCAAGGTCTTACTACGCCAAATTACCCTAACTTGCCCATGCAGGTTCACAGTGGGTGAAATAAACTCTGCCATAGTGGAGCTCAGTTTATTTCAGTCTGCCAAAAACTGTTTTATATTCTTGTTTCATTTAAGAACACTGAGTTTGCACAGATAAATGTGAGATGTGACTTGAGATTAGAGCAGTACAGCTGCCAAGCCTTTGCAAAGTGCAAATGCATTTTGCATGTGAATATTTGAGCGTTGCACCCCAGCTAGAGAAGATATAGCTAATTTGTAGGAGAAATTTAAAAAAACAAAACAAAGAGGTCAAATTAAAATGTAAAAAGAAAAATTTGTGGGATGTTTTTTTTTTTTAATGGAAACACCGAGGAAAACAGTTAAGCTTTGGGGCTCAGACAGTTTTAAGGCAGAACCAGAAAAAACAGAGGGAAACAAAAATATATCATTTCTGCACCTGCAATGCTTCATTCCAAAAGGCACTTGCCATGTTCAGATTCCATCTATCAAAAATATATAAATCAATAAATTAAAGAATCTTTCGCCTATGAAATCGTTTAATGGGTGCTTTCTCGTGTCGCGACATTTTTGTGTGGTGTGCGGTGATATAAAGCAGATGAGAAGACGAGCCATAGCTACAAGGTTAACACTCATCACCTGTCTTAAAAACTCAGCACTGTATCACTTCTGCTATGTTTTAAAGAGTCAAACAAAAAGGGGAAAAGGTTCTTTGTGGTTATTCCACAGTGAAACCGATCCAACTCCTGTGCCTGTGAGGGGTTAATGATAAACAATGACATGCAGGG
Organism: Rhamphochromis sp. 'chilingali'; assembly: GCF_963969265.1. Lineage (NCBI taxonomy): Eukaryota > Metazoa > Chordata > Actinopteri > Cichliformes > Cichlidae > Rhamphochromis > Rhamphochromis sp. 'chilingali'. The sequence continues at coordinate 19,717,641 of NC_137930.1, read as the reverse complement.
CTGTGGTTAAAGGACCGATCATACACTGCCAGGGGAAATAAAAAGGGACATTACACACAAATTAGACTTCTTGAAGGCTGTCTCGTGAAGTCTGAGCACAATCAGAATAACTTATTTCTGTGTGTACTGGCCCTTTACGTCCTAAACAGCCCCCACTTTTATCAGTGTCTTATTGGCTTGCCTGTGGTCCACCAACACACACACACTCACACGTCCTACTGTGCCCAGTTAGTTTACATTGTATATAAACAAAAGTCTCTATATAGACTCGTTAGCATACAGTGAGATTAGCATTGTTTAAATCTAATCATGCAGGACTACAGCAATAGGCAGGGGCAACTGAGGTGGAAAGCGGTGATGTGGCAAGGTGTGCTAGTCGGAAAAATAGAAGGAAAAAAATCCCAGTTTACTGGCCGTCAGTCCCACTCTGTGTGCCCTTCAGCTGTACAGAATTACAATATTTACAAATTACCACGGTAGGGGGGAGGGGGGGGGTCACTCCTGGTAACAGCAGGAACGTGTCCCTGCAGAGTTACCACATGAAAACACATCAGGAAGCCTTTTTTTTTTGGGGGGGGGGGGGGGGGGGGGTCAGGTGGCGGTGTCTCACACAATGTTAAAATACAGCAGTGTAATTAAATAAGAGCTGAATAGGGGAGAGGGGCTGGGGGAGGAAAGAGAGGAAAGTCCCCATTTAACAGTAGTGATGAGCAAAAATGGCAGCCCACCTTGCCACAATGATCGGAGCATAAATGCTTTTCTTTTGGTTGCTTTTTTTTTGTCTGTAAGGAATTGGGAGACCAGCTGCCAGCCAATATGCACTTTACAGGAGATGCAAGTCTAAGCGCTTGGTCATTTTGATCTGATGCCATATACAAGAATATGAGGGGTAATATAAGCAAAGCAACTAGAGGATCATTAACATATATCTGAGCTCATTTACTTGAATACCGCTGCTGTTTTTCAGTGACAATGCACAGGCTTTAGATTTCATAAATTCAGATTCCTATATCTCATATTTTTGTTCTTAATATATTAATTTTGATCTTTACTCTTTTTTTTTTTGTCTTTTTCTTTTGCCTTTGTATTTTCCGGCGGTCGTTTTTGTTGGGTTCTTCACCTTCGGAAGAACATGGGGTTGCGTAGGCAGGCGGCTAGTCACCTGCAACACCCCAAGGGTCCTGCAGAGGTCTCCAGGCTGCTGTCAGTGTCTGAGGCCAGGGTCTGGTCGGTGGACATGGAGGAGATGTCGTTGATTGAGGAGGAGGGAGGGAGGCTCTCGCTGCTGTTCACGGCTGCACCTGTGCTAAGGGAATCAACAGCAGCGGGGGGTTACAACGTAAAAGAGTCCTGGCCAAGACGCGAGCAGAGAAACAGTCGCAGGAGATATACAAGTGCACACACAGGTTAGAGTGAGATAAATGCTGATTCATGATTAGCTGTTCCATGAGATAGAGATGTCAACAACATTTACAACATCTGTGGGGCATCACAATCACAGTGCATCTGTAATGAGACAAAGATAATTAAGCTTTGGGTCCGGGAGGCTCCACGGGAAATATCATTAAAGGCTTTCAGTGTTTCAGCAGTTCATAAGCGTGGCTTGTTGTTGTCATTTATATGCCAACAAGCTGCTATTTAATGATTTCCTTTTAATTATATACCTTAAAATGATTTATGTCTTCATACAGGTCTGTGTGTCTGTGTGTGTAACAAATGGCAACCTCTGGAGCTGAAAATAAAGCCAACACAAAAGTGCCAATTCCTTTAACCTGGCTCCCAAAGTGAGTTAGTCCCCATAGATGCCCAATGTTATAAAGCATATTTACAGCCCATTACAAAAGAGATTTTTCCCTCTATGGATAGATTCTAGGGGTATGAGGTGGGGTATCCATCCATAACTAGAGTATTCATCTGGACACAGTAATGCTGAAACTTCAAGACCCATGGTCCAAAACCTGGTGGGTGAAGAGATGGTGGCCAGGTCCTTGTTTTATATAGCTGGTTACAGGGTAGACTAATAATCTAATATTAATAATCTTATAATCACCTTGTTTTAAAGTCAGAGGTATGCATATTAGGGAACTTGGGGTACTTCCCCAAAAGCAATCTGCTGCTTTTGAACATTAATGATCTAATAAATAATATACATAATGATATTATGCATAAAAAAATTACATTGTTTCCAACATCCTCAGAAGCCTAATTGGAACTGTGTGTGTGACTACATGCTCTGTCTATTAGCACGCAGTGACCAATTTATACCTCTGTGAAGTTGGTTCCTGCTTTGTCAGCCTTTAAAAAAAGACTTTAAAGCAGATGCAGGAAACAGACCAAATGCAGTAATTTGTGCAGAGGACTTGCACGCTGTGAGTCTGCTGTTTTTGTCTGTTTCCTGTTGGGAGTAACTGTTTAAATAAAGCAAGATTAATAGCGCGCATCGGTTTTATAGGGTAACTAATCAGAAGTGACAGTTAAAGCTTCATGTGTGAGAGGAGCACAGCATAAAGTACTGTACCGTGCAATAATCCACACTAGTTACACGGCGATATATAAGATGGGAGTTTAAGTCATTACCTCATATTATTAACCTTTACAGAAACTGTGGCAAAAGCAGTAATATGTGATTAAAGTCTGAATCACATCACAGTGTCACGCCCACACGCATATCTTCCACACTCACTAAACTGTTGCTCATTTCTTCATATTCTTGGAGATAATGAGATAATGCACGGTGTCGTGCAAATAAATACTGCAGCACTGGGCTGAAAAATCTTCTGTTAACATCATTAAAAATATCATAATCTAAACACACAAAGTGGGTCTGACTGTGTGTTATTGCAGGTCTTCTCTTCATGCTGCAATGAGACACTGTCGTCTGCAGCTCCTGCACTGCGTCAGATGCTATACAGCGGCCCATCTGCTTAATTACAAGTAGATAGAAAGAAGAAGAAAGATGAAGCTCGTGGATTTTCTAGAGACGGGCCGAGAGAGACAGAGCAAAAACGAGCACCATGTTATTTAACTATATTTGGCACTAAGGATATTTGTTGCCCGGCTTATGGTGAGAGATGATTTATAAGTTTTCTAAGAGGGAAAATCCCACTCGCTTTTGTACAATAAACTGAAAGAGGACACCCAGAAAGGTGTTCTCTGATCTGAGCCGTCTGTTTCCGTTTAATTTCTTCTCCTTGTGTTTTCAGTCTTCTTACTGTTTTCATGCAGTGTGGTTGTGGTTTCAAACAAGCAGTGCAGCTTTCTTTCTTTTTTTTCAGATGGATCTCGGCAAATGCTGACTGGGCTGGTTAGTATGCTCAAAGTAACTCTATACTGCCATCCTGTGGCACATCATAAGAATAGCAGTTTTTGTCCTCTGAGGGCATTTATAGCCAAGTCTAAGACTGACATTTCCTGAGACAGACCCCTCAAAACCCAAAGCTTAAGACACAGCAATGTAATACATATAAACATACAATCATAAAGGCATTTGAATTAACCTGTACTACGAAGCAATTTTAGCAATCACAGAATAGCAATCTTTACAAATCATCAGGCACAAAGTGACATCACTGAACTGAACAACATTTAACTTGAGATGTAAGGGACAGAGACATGTGGTCAACAGCACAATGGGTTTTTCTAATTACAAGGGATAACTCCAGTAAGGTTATATTAAATTCACTTACAGAGCGGTTAGGCTTATGCACTGAGAGTACCTGAAGGTGAAGGTTGTCCCTTCACAACGCCATTCTTCGTTCTCTCCTCAAAGTTCATCACCTCTTTGTAGATAAGTTCTGCAAGGGGTGCGAAAAAAGGTAGTAGAACACACTAAGTGACAAAAATATGTGCAATCTGCACCCATCTATGCAGACAGTGTTCATATTACCATTAACTACTAAAAAACAAGATCATTCGAATGCATGGTAACACTAAAAAATTACATCAATCGAGTGCATTACTGCACATATAATATACAGCTTTTTATCGTTCTACCATATGTGTGCTTTGTTGAGTTTTTATTTTTAGCCCGGATGAGCAGCACTCACCTTTCCATTCATCAATGGAGTGTTCTCTTTCATCCAGCTGCTTGTCGTAGATCTGAGGTGGAGGCTAAAGAAGAGAGAGAGAGAGAGAGAGAACACAATTCCAGTTTAGTAACATTTCAGCTAACGGCCTAGCATTACTCCCAAGTGCAATACCTACAGAAAGCAGCTCAAGATTTTACAAGATCACGTTATAAATATGCATCTTTCAAATGTGCAAATGGAAGGAAAAAAACAAACAGCATGCCGGGTCTAAAAGTTCGGCACATGTTGATTATGAATTAAATTTAAATAAAAATTAAGCAGTAGTGTATTACTTCCATAAAATGCATTATAAGTTCATTGTCTGCCATTTATAAACAAAAAATGTCTCAAAATAGGTCATTCTTTATAATCAGGACTAAATACCTGACAGGATAGTGAGATAAGAAAACATCTGGCAGCAGTGCTCTCCCCCCACACCCTCCCTCACGGGACTTGTCATCTCGTCTACTAGGTCAAGAATACGCTGACTGGCATCGAGTCAGCCCATCTAACTACCCATTCACTCATTCCCCAGACTCCGACATCGTAATCCTGCCCATCTTTGTCAGTGTGGGTGACACGACCACCAAGGAACCTCTCTGGTGTAACCCTGAGGGGACTGTTATGGGTCAGCACTGAGCGGCCACAGCAGGACAAACCAACTGTTTGTAGATGTTAACGCTGTGGAGCTGTGGAAGTAGCTAAGGAGCTCTCTTCAAAACAAATTCTTACAGTAAATATTAAAACCTTGTATTCTATTACGATTTTTTTTTTTTTAATGAATAGATTAGGTTTCCTGTGACATACGAGTTTTGGTCTATGTGCAGAGTGAAGCATGTGCAGTTTGACAATGACTGCTTATATGTGACAGTTACTTTGAGCTCCACTGAAAACAGCACACGGTCTGTATACAAAAGATGGACATAACCACCCTGATGTGACCCATTAGTTGGTGGATATCTGTTTTGAAGTCTGCTGCATTTTGATTTACAAAATGAAAAGCATGGAGTGAAAATGACTAATAAACCAGGACACTGTGTACTCTTATAGTACCAACGAGTTAGTCACTAGGTAATTGCACAATAAAGCACTCACTTTATCATCTATTTTACTTTAATTTCAACCATCATTTACAAAAATAACATGTTGATGTACTAAAAAGACTTTAAACTCCTGACAGTTACCATAAAGTCAGTACAGTATTTACTGAATAGCACTGTGCTACTTTTAGTTAAGAATAATATTAGTTTTATATTATATATTAGATTGGTGTTTTATTTTACATGTTTTTGTGTCTGTTTAATTATGCTCACAATCATTGTTTTGTAGATTCATTCAACCTGGCACGAGCCACACATAAAAATTAGCCCATGTGGCTAAATCTGGCATATTAACATGATGAATTTAATGTGGTAATTTATATGCATTATCTCTTTTAAATAAACATATACATCATAGATCAAGAGAACAGTAGGGTCATTTCTGCACTGGCTTCACTTCTCAGACCCAGAAGTTACTTCCATCTTTTATATACAGTCTGTGATTACTGCAATATCCACATATTCTGGATGTTTCATTTGATTGGCATTTTCTGCTCCTCTCTTTGCATTACACAGTCTCTTTTCTCTTGATTTTAAATATCTTCAAATATGGCAGAAGCACTGAACCACATGTGTCCAAAAAATCTTCTTTCATTTACACTCTTTAGTCGAAGAAGTCCAATTGCAGTGCATTCTTTGATGTAGGGAGTTTGTTATTTACCATGGATATTTGGATGTTATCTCTGGCCTTCATCAGGATGAGGTGACATTAGAGAAGGGGGGGAAAACAGCAGAAAACGTGTTGAAATGCCATTCACAGCCATGTTATACATCAACAGAAGCAACAAAGTCATCTTTAAAAACCATCAGACACCAGATGACAAGACAAGGCCATAGTCATGAAATCTTCTATAAAGGAGGAAAAACTACTATACAGTGAGTGTGTTAGGCAACAGGATATTTCACGTAGTAGAACAGCAGCACTGACATTCATCAGCTGGTCATGCTCTCATTACTTGTACTGCTGTAAAAAATTTTCGGGTTGCAGATGGCTTTTTACCCAATCTCACTGTCACCTCATACTAATGAGGCGCTGATGAAGACGCCAGATTTCACCAAATCAACCAGCAACACCACCCCTCTCATGTTACAAGACCCAACAACCCACTATATAAATCTTTCAGTGTAGCATGAAAATTTACCAGCAAAGACTTTGGGTTATTTTACAGAAATCTACAAAAACGTTTGGTTCTGCACTAAAGACTAAAAATATAAGTGAGGGAGAAAAAAAATGCAAATTAGATGTGAACAAAAGTTGTCAAAATAGCAAGCGGTTAAAACAATGCAGTTTAGTCATGCTATAAATCACTATCAGTGCGTACAAATTAAAACATGGGAGGGGCGGGTGAGGAGGATTTAGCTTGGGATGGTAATCGATACGCAGCTCTGCTGAAGTCCTACTCACCGCCTCCACCTCAGCCGGATCATACCACACGTTGATGTAGGGGTGCTGTAAGGCCTCATCCACTGACATCCGCTTAGCAGGGTCGATAATCAGCATCTTAGACAGCAGGTCTCTAGCCTGGCTTGCTGTAGTTTGAAAAAATTTTTTAAAAAGAAACCCCCCCCCCCCGATATTTAGATGTTTTGATGAAACAAGAAAATATTACATGTCAAACAGCACAGGTAATGGAAGAGGGAGGAGAGAGAGAGAGACCGGGAAATGTCAGGGATTAAAGAGAATAATTAACAGGAGCTTGTGATATGTGTAACATCTAAAATATATACAAGCATGCAGTGTGGTTATTAGAGGTAATCAATGGTCAAAAAATTAAATAAAGATCCAAGATTCAATGAATTAGCATTGTAATAACAATAATAATAATAATAATAATAATAATAATAATAATAATAATAATAATAATAATAATACTACTACTAATAATAATAATAGTCTTTAATAGTCAAAGATGCATTAATGGTGACCTCTGGAGGATGAGTACAGTAATCTCACAACCTGAGAATAGAAAGGTCTGTTTATTTCTTATTTTTGTTTATTTTCCAGTTTATTTCTTTTGTTTTCCTTAACCAAATTTCCTCCAGCTCAATAGTGACAAAACTGAGGTTCTCATGTTTGGCCCTGACAGCTTCTCTAAGGAGGACATATGTCAAACTAGTCCTCTAAAACAGCAGTATCAGACCATCTGCTATACAGTCGGCCAATAATCTCAAACTTTTATTGCACGCTATAGTTTTTCTTGTATCTTGATTATTGTAATTCACTCTGAATGTGCATAGGGCTTATTGGGTTTTAAGTATTTAATCTACAGACTAGTTGAAATCTGAATTATTGCTAGATAATTCTTTAATAATCAACCATCCAGATATCTCCTCAGTTTGTCCCATATGTATTTTTTAATGAAGCATTAGGCCTGTTTGTTGCAGATGTTGCTAGTCAACTTGTTCGTTTGCAGTTTGCAGTAAATTGGACATCTATCAGCAAAAATTTCAATAAGCATTACCAGTACACAGACTCTCTACCCTCTGGCCATTTTGAACTGATCTGAAATTGAAACCCTAAAACCACACGACACTTCCTCTCCTACACACTTGACCTTCACTATAAATAAATCTCCAGGAGCAGAGGAACGAAGAAGCTGAAGCAAGTACGGACAGATGAGCTGGGCGTACCCTTTGAGCATCACCACAGCATCAAAAAGATGATAAACGTGAAAAAATAGCTCCTCTATCTCTCTCCTTTCACCTTTCCTTATTCCTTACCTACCTCTCTTTCATTCCCTCTGTCCTACAGTACTGTGACTTGTCTTCCCCCTAAGGTTTAAAATAAATAAAACCCAAAGGATGTTTCTCTCATGTCTGACTCACTTCCTACCTGTCACAAAACAAAACACACAAAACACTTCATCTTGGTCTCACACCCTCTCACTCTGTCTGTCTCTTTCGGTGTATTCCTTTAACAGTGTCACTCCAGCGGGGAGCAGCTTGAATACAAAAGCGATTCATTAGAATTTCAACATTCGAGAGCTTTGATGTGGGAGCGGGAGAGCAAAATGTTTTTTTAAAAGCATATTTTTTTTATAGCTCACTGGAAATGTTTTTGATGCCTTCAATTCTCAGCTGAGACAGAAGAAACAACATCTCAGTTAACACTCTGCATAAGAAGTCGATTGAAATCGGCTCACACGGTACAGGATTAACATACTGCAGTTTACTGATGCTCGGAGGATGACCAAAGATAAAATGTAAAAGTACAGTCCTGTTAAAAAACTAAATACACCTGACGATTCAGTAGCTTGTGCATCCACCTTTAGCAGCAATAACTTAATTGAATTGAATTTGAGACTTTTGGGGCGTAGAGTGTAGATTTGCTGCTGTGCTTGGGATTGTTGTCTGTTGCATCACCCAAAGCTTTAGCTGTCAGACAGATGGCCTTGCATGTGATTCTAAAATACTTTGGTACACAGTTCATGGTCACTGTTTAACATTGGGGTTAATTTGCTGAGATGCCCAGTCCCAGCAAGATCAACAAACTGTTAAAATCTTCGGTTTCTATAGGGGTTCTCACACTTGCTGATGACAAATTAATCAAGTACATTTAATTTGCAGCACCTGGCTACTACTTACCCTCTCATATTCTATAGAAGCAGGCTATACTTAGTTTTTGACATACTACAGCATACATGAAATGAACAAAATGTATAGCCATCTTAGCTGCTAGGTGATATGTACTCACAGAGCAGCTAAGATGCTGAGAATAAGAATAGCATATTTACAGAGTTAACATGCAAATAACATTTAAATGTCATAAATTGTGGAAGTTATAAACAAAGATATAAACCTAATGAACTAAATGGAAAGTCAGAAGCAAAGTCACCTGTAATGTCAGATTTAGATTCAGAAATACTTTATTAATCCCTGAGAAAATTATATAGTCGCAGTTGCTCCAAAACAGCTATATTAAATAAGACAATATACTACAAAGATACAAAATAAAGCAAAATACATACAAATAGCTCTAATTATTAATATCCTAGTATATTGCACAAATTAAAAACACATGCAGAATGACTGCCTGTCAGAGTGATAAGTGCTATGATGTCCTAAAGAAGACTCTCTGTTTAATCGACACACATCATACACCTTAAGGTTCAATAAAAGACCTTCAAAGACTCATACTGGAAGCTAATGAAATGGCTAAAGTGCAATAGCCTAAGTTCACAGGTTCCCTGTGTATAATTACAGGTTCTCACCTTTGAGTTTGTTGTGCTCAGAGTCAGCAGGGAAAAGGCAGTCGGGGAAGAGTTTGGGGAAGGTGAGGCCTGCGTACTTTGGCCGGTTCTCGACATAGTTCCTCACTGTGGGTTGAAGTTTCTTCATGAATTCTGGCGAGGGCGTGCCCAGCTGCTCGATCACTTTGTTCCACTGATCAATATCTGGTGTGGAAGGCCAAGATTAAGGGAAACACACATGGAATACAGAGCATCCTGTCACCCTGCAAAGCTCAGTGTACCCTCAGGTATCACACTACAATACAATTCTGGCTTCATTTTCCATTTAAAAGCACAAAAAGGAGTGCTACAAAGTGCTGTGACCAAGATAAATTAATAATTTTTAATCTCAAATCAGCTGTTTCCCACTTAACCACCAAAAGAAGTATTCATTAGGATTAGGGAAAAAACCCCAGCTGACTTCTAAATGGTGAAAAACACAAGATTTCTATTTTTAAAAAATCCTTTTATTCTTTTTGTTTTTCTTTGTCTCCAGCCATTGTTAAGTGTTTCTAAAAATAAAAAAATAATAATAAACCTTTTGATGAAAACATGACTGATTGGATTAAAAGACACGTGTACGGTATAAATGTAGCCGTGTGTCCAGTTGTATCAGCTTCTCTTTCACTTCCTTCCTTACAACAAATATTTCCTCTCTTAGCCTTCGACACACTCCAAACCTTCTCCTCCTAATGTTCTCACACCGAGTGCCAGTTAGGGCAGAGAGCTGCCAGAGGCCACTATAGATCCCTATTACTTCATTTTGCTGGAACGTCTCACGCTTCCATCTCCGTTTTGTCTCTATTGCACACTGGCCATGATCCACCCAGTGCCTAGTAAAGCGGGGTTTTTTAATCCACTAAGACTCTTATCCACGGCTCTTCAGCAAGCAGTTGGATTCGCTCTGACACCTCGAGGTGATTTTTTTTGTTTTTTCTCAGCATGTCAGTGCCAAAACGCATGACACTCGATAGACTCAGAGTCATTCGCAACTGCCCTCGAAAAAACGCTGCAGGGTTCCTGCTGCCTTCAGGTTTACATTTCTAACAGAGGGAGGAAGGATACGGTCCGTCCCAGGGAACAGCACTGTCCCTCTTATCAACTCTCCAAAGATGCAGCCGACTGACCACATGTCCACTAAGGTCGCACGCACCCACATAAACACACAAACACAAACATTTGCTGAGAGGAATATGTGACTCTTTAGCGACCAGATGTTCACCAGCTATCTGCTAACTGCATCTGTCCTTAGGGCAGGTTGCTTACAGTGAGTCATCACAGCTGTTTTTTGTTCTTTTTTTGTAGAAAACAGGCCCCCGGCTAACAGCTAAAGCAATGCACTGGGGCTAGACAGCTCAACCGTGTTTAAAAAAACACTATGAAGCTCTGTAAAGCTGCAGAGAGGGTGTACACCCCAACAACAATTCTCTAGGAGCCAACCCAGTCACTTTGTAATTTGATCCATTTAATACAATTAAATACAGAACACACTGGTAATTGTTAAACTGTGTCTCCTTACTTGGCACAAATGTGTTGCGTGTTTCTTTAAATGAAAATTTCTCCTTCTCCGTTTTTTCAAATAGCAAAGTGTTTACATTTTTTAAAAATGGTCAGGGAGGGTTTTTTTGTCAGGGTGAAGATACTCTAAGGCACATTATAAGCAGACCAGTGACACAAACACATTGGCCTCCAATTTAAAGTCCCCATTTAGAAATACTGAGAATTTCAACCAGAAATAGAGTACCTGCAAACGTACCATTATTACTTCAGAAGAAAATCAAATAACACACTAATGCTGTGTAATATATTTAACTTATTTTTTAGGAAAATAGAAAAGGAAAAGAAACAAATGCTGTTTATTAGGTGTGACAAAAGAGTTAGCACATAATGCTTAAACACCCTGGAACAGTTTGAGCTATACTACAACCTTAAGCCCTGTTTGGACAACAAGCTATTTTGGGTTGTTCGAGCCTAATTTGCTATAGTATATCATAACATATACATTAATGAAATACCAATATGTGCTGTATACACAAAGGTTTTAGGCTACCTATTTGACTACACCCACGGGAGATTTTCTGACATCCCATTCTAAAGCCATGGAGTTGGTCCCTCCTTTGCAGCTGTAACAGGTTCCACTCTTCTGGGAAGTCTTTTTACAAGATTTTTAAGTGTGCCTGTGGGAATTTTGCCCATTCATCCAGAAGACCTTTTGTGAAGGTCACAGAGTGCTGTTGGACAAAAGGGCCTGGCTCACAGACTCTGTTGTAGTTCATCCCTCCTCCATCAAACTCTACAGTTGGCATAATGCAATGCACTCATGCTTCAGATTGCCAGATAGAAAACCATGATTCGCCCATCCACAGAACAAGTTTCTTCCAGAACCCAGTGATTTACTCACTTCATCCGATACTTGGATTTGCACTTAGTGATATAGTGCTTGCATGCAGCTGCTTGGCCTTGGAAACCAATGCCTCCCCAACCTCCAAACACACAGTTTTTGTGCTGATGTTAATGCCAAAGGAGGTCTGGAGTGCCAAACTATGTGCCTCAGCACTTGGCAACCATGGTCTGCCACTTCATGGGGGAGTGGAAGATTGTGGAAGCTGATTGTGGAATATCTGGGAGGGAACAAATTGACTTATTGCAACGCTGGCATCCTATTACAGTGCCACACTCAAATTCAGTGAGCTCTTCAGAACCACCCATTCTTTCTTGGTTTTATACCCCTGTGGCAACAAAGTTGGCAACAAAACAAAAACAAAATTCCACCCAAGTTCAAAGATTAAGCAGCGTGACCCAATACTTGTGTCCATACAGTGCATCTGTAATAGGCCAACACCAGTCAGCAATGCTATCCGAACTATCAGTGCTTAATCATTTCTGCAGAGAGGTACTTTAAAACAAAAGTCAGCCACATTTTAAAACTTGAAGAGCAAAGGAGGTAATGGTGGCTGTATGATTACTAAGTAGAAAAAAGACCTCTGTACAGAAGGAAATGTTAAAATCATTTCACCTTCTCTAGAGAGAATATATTTTCAAGCTTATTGACCACAGTAAAATCCACCTTTGGTTCCTCCAAGACCTCCAATATAACTTATTAATAAACACACTGCTCCACTCATCCATCACAGAACAACCAGTAACCCTGTAGCCCACTGGGCTTTTACCGGTAGTCTCTTACCTACTCTGTATCATTTGACAGACACTCTGGGACGTGTAGAAGTTGAAAAATCAATGAAATACATTAAGATTTGCGACAACAGGGTACCAGTCCAGAACTGATCTATAAGCAGAAGATTAACAAAAGTGTGCATGACTCTACTTTATTGATCTAAAGCAAAAGGTATGGAGTGATGAAATGATACGAATTTTTAGGTCATTTTGGGAGCAGAGACAGCGGAGAAAGATATTGCTTGACTCATTGCTGGGTTTCTCTAGCTTTCCAGAACATTAATCTTTCAGGGACCCAGTGCTCAGGGCTGCAGACAGCAGAGTATTACCTTTACCATTGCCATGTGTGGCTGTGATCAATCTCAGTTCACTGTCAAAAACGCTAGCAGCTACATGAAAAGAGAGCACAGTTAGTGGTACTACCACTGTATGATATATGTGCTACTTTTTGTTTGTTTTCTGGTCCTAATAAATGTGTTAATTATCTGAATATTGACCCTCAAACAGAATTTGCTCGAATCTGCAAACAGTCCTGTGAGCTTCATGTTTCATATTTGAACAGGTAGGCACTGGATCTGCATGCAAAGTGCAAAGAAATCCCTTCAAGCGCCTAAGTGCTGTCAGACATTAAATGGTCTTTACCTCACGGGGAATAGCACAGATAACTGTTTAATGGATTCACAACAAACAATAGGGCATTGCGTCTCCTGCACCCAGTACTCTGTATTCAGGCAGCACCCCCGCCTAAATCAATTGAGTATTTATACTGGTGAGAACAACTTTGACGCAATCTTCTGTTGTGTGCGACACGTGAAAACACAACAGGAGATGGTTTGCTTCAGACTTGTGACAACGACAAAACGTATGAAAATGGCTTCGCTTTCACTGCCATTTGTTCCCCCTGAATTCAGGCAAAGGGTTGGAATCTTTTACCTCTAATTCCAAATTAAATTGTGTATTTGTTAGAAACTGTTTTCAACTGGGGATGAGACACAAGCCTTACAGCAGTAGGTTGTAGCCAATCTGCGTGTCTGAATTTATGGTGCTCTTTGGGTTCAGTCTTTAAAAGGCATGTGTGATTTGATACTGGTAAAATATAGGTTATCCCACCTATAGCACTTTATTCTTCATCTTAATTACTTGCTAAGGTAACAGATTATAATATGGCTCTTTACTAATTCCCCTGTAAATAAATGGCATTTCATTGTATTTCTTTGAAATTACAGTGTCATTATATTTACTTAAAAATACGTAAAGGTAGGTACACTAAAATAAGGAATGACAAGTCAGGATTTTACACAAAACATAGAAAAGAATATACTGTAAGTGAATTCAAGTAGTCTGTAAGTAATTTTAATTACAGCATGAGTTACTTTACGTAGTGCCAGAATTCTGAGGATTTTTTTAGACATGAAACACAAATTGTACTGCAAGCACTAACTACTAACTTCTACATAATTTTGTAGAAAAGTAAACAAAATGTGCCAATCTTACATTGTAAGCATGTTGTGCTTTTGTATTTTGGAGTAGCCTTAACTTTAAAATTTAAAATTGAAAGTTATTTTTGAATAGTGACTGTGAAAGAAAATGAATCAAGTTCGACTTGGCTCCATCAATATAAGGTCACACACCTACAAGTTTTGATGGTATTTATGTTTTCTCATAAGTTGGTGAGTGGGAACAGTCCTTATCACATATATATTGGTAGAATAAAAGGACAGTTGAATAATAGAACATCCATCATGCACATCAACTTTATAAATATTAAATAAAGATATCAAAAGGCAACATTAATCCAATCCATAATAAGACCTCTGGCCTGAAAAGTACAGTGTGTTTACGATGTAAGATGGGAAAATGTTTGATGTCTGCACTTAAAATTAATTTTTACTTAAGCATTTTAGCATTTGTTTGACACCCCTAATTGCGTATCTGTCTTTAAGTATTTGTGGGTGAATATAATTACATTGTAATTTCAAATAACTTCATTTAATTACAGGGGAATTACTATGTGCTAATCGACTACACTTTCAACCTTTGAACTTTCTACTGCTAATTGAGTTCAACCAGGCTGCTATTTACACATGCTCAAAGGGAATACTCAATATTATTCACTCATTACTGAATATTTAATTAGCATTCCTGACTCATACATGTAGATGTGCTCATCCCATATGTCCTCAACTCCAGCACAGGGACTATTTTTACAAATCCTCCCTACTAAAGGAAGTCTTCTCAGGGATGCAGCACACCCCGATCACTGCAAGAGAAAACACCAGGTAGCACTCTAAGAGCACACATTTAAATATTCAGAAATAAGGTAAGAAAGAATTTCCTCTTCCCATTGAAAAAAAGCATTGAAAAGAGCATTTTATGATGTTACTAGGTTAAGTGAAAAGCGTTAAAGAAGATAAGTTGTTGTTGCTATAAATCTGTGTTACAAGCCAGCCAGATGTGAGTGTGGTTTAGTTCACCTCAGTAACATACAGCAAACATCAGGCTCAGTATGACCAAAACACCATTTAAAAGTTATATTTCTAAGATCTTTACCTGCTTGCATGGCGGCAGCTTCTTTTTCCTTAGCTGGCATAGCACTTCCAGATACTCTCAGGTGCTTTCAGAGAGCATCACAATCAATCAAAACTGAACATGGTTGCTTATACTTTAAACTAAAAAAAACTATTTTCAGTGTGAGTGTCACTTGACTTTTATGAGCAAAACTACAACATGTAAAAAGCCACAGTCAAAGAATTGATCTGTTTTTATTAACAAGGATACAGTCCCGGCCAGGGAAAAGGATTTTGTGGCGCACCATTTCTCCCATAATGCACCCCACCGACCAAATATCCACTGCACGCATAGAGGTGAGGATGAGACACAGAGGGAGCAAAACACAAGGAGGGAAAGCAAAGGTTAGTGTTGTCCACAGACAGCTCATAGACTGGCATTAGTGATCAGATGCTAACTGGTTTTAATTGAGAGAGGAATAATTAGTGAGAGGCATGTTTCAGGATTCAAATCAGAATGGAATACAGAGATAGACAGAGCAGAGTGAAGTACAGTGAAGCAGCGCCTTAGATAGACTAACTAGTGGCAGGAAATTCAAAGCCCTGGAGCTTTCAGGCTTCCCTTCTTCAGAGATATATGGCTAATGAGTCACTGAGGCTGGCACTCAGTCACGTGTTCTGGGGGCTTTTAATCAGTGACTCATAACTCCAGCACTTTAAGTCACTTGACCAGAATTGTTGATAAGGTTTTAAAGTTAATGATATGACACTTTAATTTGGAATCATCATCAAACGATCATCTGCACATGTGAGCAGTTTGATTATTCAGATCGTAGATGGTTTAAAAACACATAGAACCGTAATTAGCTTCTTAAAATGTAAACATTTCAAAGGCTTATTTCCCCCACATCAGTTTTATGTTGGCTCACTGCCACAGCAAGAACATAACCAAGTGCAAAAAAGTGCCAATAAACTACAAAGTGTAATTGATGATATAATCATATTAGAAAATTTTTTATTACCACTTTATTACCATTTTTTGTACCACTTTTCCTGCCATTTGTTTAGCTTGAGCGTTTTTGATTTTTTTTGATAGCACATTTTCACAGTGTAAACATTTGATATGTTTTCTGTGTACTACTGTGAATAAAATATGGATTAATGAGATTTGCAAATCATCACATTCTGTTTTTATTTACAATTTGCAGTGTACAGTTACAGTTGTACTTGGATCTAAAAACAAATACTAATACTAATAAAAATTAAATACCATGACTCTATTTAATCTCACCATTCTCCTTGTATCCCATTCCTAGTATGACCTCTGGGGCTCTGTAGTATCGGGTCACCACATACGGGGTCATCATGAAACTGGTGCCTGCAGTCCTAGCCAGACCGAAATCCAGGATTTTCAGGGTACAGTCTGATTTCACCACTATATTGCTTGGTTTGAGATCCTGGCAAAAGCAATAGGAAATGAGAAAAAATGTATATTAATGATTATTTCCTGCTGTTATTCACAGAAAGTCTATTAACAATTATTGTTTGTTAATGATTCATGTAAGAGACTCTTTAGTATAATACTTCAGTTTTTCATTTAAGGGAATAGAACAAAAACGTGGAAAATAAGGGAAATGAAAGAACGAGGATGAACTAGACTGCCTCGCTCTGATGATAACAAACCTTCCAGCAACTCTAAAATTCTATCAACACATATTTTCTTTGTTTGATCCTCACACAACTCGGGGTGTTAGAACAACAATTTGCTATTTTACAGGAGGTAATTCTGAACTGCAGCAATGTCGGGACTAAATTATTGTTGACATAGGGAAGGCGCTTTCTACAAATGCAAATGCTGTCTGCCTTCATGCATGTGGCACGCAAAACCTGCAGAGTCCAGTGCGCACTTGTTCCCGCTTCTCAGCCCTGGTCTCTGTAGCGTTTTCTCACTAAAGCGATTGAGGTGATGGCACAAAACGTGTGCAATATATTGACATTGCTGAAGATTTAAAAGCACACGACACAAACCAAATCCAGCAGTGGAAGAAGAAGACAGAGCAGGCTTGCTCTCCTACCCTGTGAATAATGCCGGCTGAGTGCAGATGTTTGATACCACACAGCATCTGGTAGAGCAGGTAGGACATTCTCTCATGGTCAAGCTCCATCTGAATCACCTGGCACAAGTTGGCATCCATTAGTTCCATCACTAGATACCTAAAAAACAAAAACAAAAAAAGTTTAATTTATGCATGAATGGTTGACACACGTGTGAGATGTGTGGCCCACGAGTTACTGCTGAGAAACTGAAAGCCTCCACGTGGGCCGATAACTCTCACTCTGGTACTATTTACACAGATATTGTTCTAAAAGTGAATTCACTCTCATTTATCATTCATTATGGAAACAGGACACCTCCGGCTGCCTCACATTACACCTACAGTACGTTCACTGATTCCACTCGAATAGTTGTCAAAAACGAATGAGGTGCAAAGGAGTAATAAGCACCTAATGTAGTGTAAATAGACTCCCTGTATTTTGTCTGGCATTTTAAATGAACACATGTTTCGTTTTCTTGCTAATTTTTTTCCTGAGTATACTTACACATCCTGGAATTCCTCTAATGATTTCTGTGGTGTGAAGACATTTAATAAACTGATAATCTGAAAAAGAGAACAGCATGAACAGGGTCAACAATGAGCAGTAAAAATACAAGAAAAGACATTAAAGCAAGGGACTGTGGGCACAAGTTAGTAATGACCCTCTTGAAGGACACCGCTGAGTGAGAGACAGAGTAAACCAGAGAGGCGAAACGAAACAAAGTGGGGATAAATGTGGAGGATGGAAAAAAGAGGCAGAAGAGCACAAACTGCGGCACTGGTGATTACATCCATGCCTTGAAGCACTCTGTTTCAGTCTCTTGCCAGTTTAGTACATTTCTGGAGGCATGGAATTTAGCACGGTCATAACGTCGCTGCGACTTGTCTGCTTTTGTAGCAAAGGGATTTAGCAGGAGCCAGAAATAGACTCAGACTGGGGTGCAGTTTTAAACTGCATCTCATTCAAGTCGGGATACATTTTCCTTTGGTCCTTTGTTACCTCTCGTTTGAATCGCTTACATTTTTGTGATTGACGCATTTCATGAGCACCAACTCCCGGTATGCCCTCTTGGCATGGGTCTGGTTCTGGAAGGGTCTGCTCAGCTTCTTGATGGCTACATTTCTGTCCAGGACAGCGTCATAGCCCGCACTGCAGAAAACAAACCGCAGAGATCAGTATTCCTCTTGCAACAATCCATGGCTTAATGTCAATAGTCACTGACACAAAAGGATAAAATAGATGAAAGGCTCTCTGTAAAAATAATATAAATCAGAACTTATTAATACATGAAGATTATAGGGCTCAATTATAACTTGCTAGCTGTGTGAAAACTGTGTATTACAGTAATAGTAAGTTATATACTTAATAAAACTAAAATCAATAAGTAGCCCATTAAATCCATGACACACTGTGATTAAACATAAATGTATACATTATTTTTTAATTTAATGAGTTTACTCTCATATCGTATTATTATTATTACTATTATTTGAATTTTTTATCTAATCTTATATTCAATTAATTAATTTTTTATTAATAATTATTATTGTATTTATTTCTGCATTTTGTATTCACAGTCATGGTAAAAAGAAATTATTTATTTAACATAAATTAAGGCAACATGCAGCTTGTTGTACTACTTTTAACAGCAACAGAGTCAAGTAAGTGTTTTCTCTGTGACTTTTACCAGTCTCTCACATCATCATGGAGCAAATTTGGACCAGTCTCCTTTACAGTGAGGTTTGCTGGCATTCATTTATTCACAGCTCTGTTAGAGTCCCGCTGCAGCATTTCAGTCAGGTTGAAGTCAGGACTTTGATTGGCCCAGTGCAACACCCCGATTCCTTTCTTTCTCAGTTTGAGAAAAGATCATTGATGATGTCTTTCTTTCTTAGTGTTGTGTTAATACGCACCTGAATACCAAACAAAAACAATAAACTGCTAAAACTGCTAAGTGGTTGCAACTTACCCTCTTAATTAGTGTGGGGAAAGTAAGAGTATTTAGTTTCATCTATCTATCTATCTATCTATCTATCTATCTATCTATCTATCTATCTATCTATCTATCTATCTATCTATCTATCTATCTATCTATCTATCTATCTATCTATCTATCTATCTATCTATCTATCTATCTATCTATCTATCTATCTATCTATCTATCTATCTATCTAATTAAAGTGTTACCAATGAAACTAAACCACACAGCAGAATGTGTGTTATATGTAGATGCCCTTTCCTTCCACCAGTTTGATGACCATTACAGCAGAGTGGGTGCTTTGCTGGCTCAACACAATCCCAATTTCTGAAAGCCTCGGGTATTTTAGCTGTTTGTGGCAGTTTATGTTGGCCTTCGCTGAACGGTAATACAGAAAAAGCTGCCATAAAAATGTCATCTCACTGTCTCGGCTCAACTTCAAAATGTGCCTTTTCTGACAAGATGCTATAAAATTGAGTTTCCAAGCATCTGACTGTGTACGGCTGGGTGGGATATGCTGTGGTTTGCCATGACTGTGTGGAGACTGCAGGCCAGAGATGATGTGTGGCCATGGAAACAGTGGAGCCTTCATAAAAGCATTGATCCAGTAGGGATTTGGAGTCAGTCATCACATTTGTAGCTGAGTGAAAGATGATGTCATAACCAGCTAAACTACTTAAAGCCTTCATCCCTCCTAAGATGCTTGAGAAAGCTCATTCTGACCAACTCATAAGGTCAGAGATGTGCACACATTGGGATTTTTGTGGGCGACCACATTAGCAGAGTGACTCTTAACTGTGGCAAAGACAAGCAAGAACAAGTTTTACCTCATTAGCATGTTCTCAGGCTTTACTGGGACAAGACTCTACTGATTGCATAAGAGAAGCAGAATGTGTACTTAGTCACTGCTGATTTTTTCCAGACAAGCTTCTGGATCTCTGTCTGCTCGTATGCATATTATTTGCTTGCAGTGAAAGCCCATGTATGTTATAAAATGTGTAAGCATTTAACCATCTGTGCAAACCATCAGACAGATGTTTATGTAAATATGATTATGTCACCCAGTCAGGGATTATGCTGAAGTTAAGACACAGCAAGTCACCTGTTTTATCTTTATAAAAACACATGCCAAAGTCATTTATTATGTTTTTATGTATTTGTGAACATCTAAACCAGGCCTTATAGTTTAACCAATTTCATCTCTATGATCAGGATATGGTCAAGGATATTTATATCATTCTCTGTGGTTTTATGTGGTTTGGTTGCTTTAATGCTAGCACCATATGACACCAGATGACAGCTGTGGACACAGCCAAGCAGCACACAGCAGAGCAGGTTCAATTAGATTTGCACTCCCTGCCATCCATCTCTACAATATCCTTAAAATGGGCACAATCCCAGCATTAGCAGTTACAGCCTGCCCAAGCTCTTTTGCAAATGCACGAAATTGCTTTGGAGCGGAAGGAGAGTGGGACTGAGGACATGGGAAGCAAAGGAAGGACAATGAGAGAGGTCAAGTGAAGGGCAGGAGAGTTGAGAGCTAGTGAATCTTCAAAATGACACAATATACACTGTAGTAAAACATGTCAGCTCAAGTCATCTCTGGGAGAGTTTGTGGCATGAGAATATCACCCTCAGTGACACAACATTAACATAAATATAACTTATAGTTCTGTCTGGTCATTTCACAAAGACTGTAAGATGCATTCCTTTAAGTGGAGGCTTGGCAGACATTCCTCTGCATTCTGACAGGGCGTGCGTGAGTTGACTTGTAATGAATACAAGCTTCCTCTGCAATCTGGATTAAGGGTCCACTTAATGCCCACCCTGTAAGGCTCTTATGGCTCATACATCCATATTCAAAATAAACGATATGTCACCAGCTCACTGGAGCACACCGGGAAGGATATAAGACTACACCCTTCACATCTGTGGAAAACATTAAGAGAAAAAAAATTCTGATATTTGATGAGTGTAATTTTTTCAGGAAAGTCTATTCAGAAACACCACAACTACAATTCATACTATTATCACAAGGTATTATTACTGTTGCTACTCTTTTAAAGTAGCAACAATTTAACAGTCTTTTTGGCTTTTTTAGGTATTTGCTATCAATTCTAGTCCAAATGTGGCTTAAAACAAGCAATTAAGATTGGAAACTCATCAGGAAAGTGTTTATTGAGGTAACAGATCAACTGAGAAGAAGGGTTGTTTTCCCACAGACTTCTGCACCAGTGCATCTTTCTTACAGGCAGCTAATAAGGAAGCCCCCCTGCTGGTTGCCTGAATTAGGTTTAGGGCACTTTGGCTTTATTTTTCAGCCTCTCAAGCTACACGGATTTTAGTAGGTATGCCTGCTTAACTCCCTGTCAATGCAAACATCTAATTGACCAATCAGTAACTCAGTGTATTTTAGCATGCTGACAGGATCAGGGCTAGCATGGTGGCACAGTGGTTAGCATTGTCACAGCAAAAAAGTCTGCATGTGTTCTCTCTGATTTCCTCGCACACTCCAAAGACATGCGTGGGGTTACATTATCTGATGATTCCAAATTGGCTGTAGGTGTGAATGCAAATGGCTGTTCACCTCTCCAAGTTGTAACATATTTCTTGCCTTTAGAAACAACACCATCATGACCTTGAATTTTATAAGTGGAAAAGGATGGATGGACATGGTCAAGACAACCTGCTGAAGTTCACACCGGACATAAGAATGAAGGTGACTTAAGTATCGTGGCAGCAGTTGTTTGGCTGGTCTGAGTATTTTAGAAATTGCTGATCTACTAGGATTTTCCTGCACAACCATCCCCAAATAACCACTTGTTAAAAACAAAGCACGCAGAAGAGCATTTCTGAACACATGCTGAAACTTAAAACCGATGGGCTACAACAGCATAAGACCACACTGGGTGCCACTCCTGTCAACTAAGAAGAGCAAACTATAGTTCACACAGCCTTACTAAAATTGTATAGAAGATTGGAAAAATGTTGGCTGGTCCAATTAGTCTGGGATTTCTGCTGAAATATTCAGATGCCATTGAGCTGAATTCGCTGCATACAACATGAAACAATGTTGCATTCAAGTCCTGCTTTATATCAACAGCTCAGGCTGTTGGTGGTGTAGCGGTGTGGGAAAATCCTTTAGCACACTTTGGACAACTTGGTACTAACTTAGCATCATTTAGCCACCACAGCCTTACTGATTATTGTTGCTGACCATGTCCATCCCTTTATGATCACAGTGAGCCCATCCTCTGATGGCTGCCTCCAGCAGGATCATTTCAAATGTGACTCAGTCTAGTAGAACACCTTTGGAATGCTCTATTGGATTGGAATGGAAGATTCCCATAATGTATGTGCCGCTGAAAAATCTGTAGCAACTGTGTGGCTATCAGGTCACCATGGACCAAAATGTCTGTTTTCAACACATTACTGAACCTATGCCATGACGAATTAAATCAGTTCTACAAGCAAAAAAGTTAAATTCCATCTTTTATATACAGCCTATGTTCCCAATGTCAACATAAAACATCATTTAATGATTATTTTTTTCCCTAACATTAAAGATATTAACATTTATCAGCAGACACAGATAATTCAAACAATTAAAATCACTGCACCTGCTTGCCTCGATTAAGTTTAAACCAAACATTTGTGCAAATGAACAAAGAAGAAGAAATCTCTCCAGGCTTTTCAGAAGAATAAAAAATATGACTTTAATATATATTAATTAGCAAAATTATTCAGAAAACCTCACAAATTCACTCCAACATTAAAAACAAACGTTAGAAAATCAGCTAGCAATGAGTTAACTGAGCATTAAAGATTACACCAAAGCCCATCAAACAACTTGATATGATATAAAATAAGACATTAGAGAAATGTACCATTGAGCACTTACCAGACAATTCCCTGAGCTCCAGAACCAATGGGCTTTAAATTCTGGTAGCGTTTTAAAACTGTGAAGGTAGAGTCTCCCACTTCCACACTGTAGAACTGGTTGTCCACTTTGCTTTTGCTCATGTTGTAATGCTTGGCAATATATGACACATCCACTTGTTTTCCAAAACCCTGCAAAGGGATGACATAAAATGCATATGTAACACATCTAGGCTGCACATTTGTTTTTATCAGGCTACTCATTTTAAAATCAATATCGAATCATTGTTATACGTTATATGATATATAGCCATAATAACCATCATTAATATCTAAGAAGAGCATCACATCATAACATGCATTTAACTGCTGTAAAGGCAAAAAAAAGCATACATTAAGGTATATTTGGTAAAAATGGTAAAGTAGAATAAACAAGACAGGACATAAGGTTTAGCCGAGTTTACAGCTGAACGAATTCAATGCAGAAATATAATCTCTGTAAAAGCCCCTCTAACGACATTAGCTTTAGTCCTTACTTGACTACATTTCACCCGGCAATCAGGCTGTAATTACTTGGGCAAAGCAGGCAACCAAATGGTGCCACAACAAAGCATATCAGGTAATTAGAGACTTGGTAATTATAACACAGCTCACAAAACAAGCAAAGTTACTGCATATGCACTGCTATGGTTGAACCATCTTCTTTGTGCACAATGGAAGATTGATAAATCTGCTTTAAGGCGCTGAAGGTCGATGTCCTCCAAACTTATGATCAGATTATTCCTATATATCTGGTATCTTTAGCAGCTATTGAACATTCAGCTAGAATCTCGTGTGCAGTGCAAACATCCCAATCTATCTGAGCTCCAACTGAATTGTCTGTGTTTTTTTCCTTATAACAAGCAACACAACGTATGTAAAAAGAGTCAAAATAAAGACTTTTTATCTTATGGAATCACAACCCCAGCTGAGTTCTGTATTTACACTGTGGAGACAACAATTAAGCTTCAGTAATGAGCAGATTATACTGCATTCTTTTTGGTATAGACCTCAGTTAAAGAGGAATAGTGGAGGTGTTGAACAAAAGTAGAAAATCAAGGCTAGCTGAATTGTTTTGATATACATAATGAATTATCAACAAAAGGCTGAAAACACGTCAACTTCTGATAAAGGCTCCTCAAGGACATTTGCGTCAAACCTCTTAATCAAACCATTTTGCACACATTGTGTTGTTTTTCTTAATTAAACATTTCAAATTATTTTTTGAGCACACAACTGCTTAAGAGCTCATTTTGCATACACAGGGGGGGAAAAAAACCCATACAGAGTAAGAATAGAGGGAATGGAAGTGAATGAATACTGTACCTTTTTTACCTGTAAGGAACACACACCTGACAAAAGGCTATCTTTACATCCAGGACTGGTTGGCTGCAGTTATATAAGAAATGTCTGCTCATAAATACCTGAAAGACACAAACAGAGGAGAAGCAGAGAGTGAGCACATGTAGGTGTGGGTGTGGGTAGTGGCAATTTGTCACATATACAATGGCAAAACAAAGATTTATTATTGTATTTCTGCAAAACAACACTCACACCTCTCCCCGTGTGGGGACTGAAACCCACCAGGAAAATTCACTTGTGTCCTCTCTACTCTGTTCCCATCATTCTCAATAAAAATGAGAAAAACAACAATTCGTCACCTCCCAGTCCTCGATAAATATGAACTGACCAGTTATCGATTCTTCATCAGAGCACATTGCAGTGTGGTTGCAGTGATCAATGCGTGTTGAAAATAAGACATGAGGAGGTGGTCCCATTGATGAGTGAAAGACGATGAGAAGATATTTGCTGATGAATTCCAAAACAGCTGAAAGCAAGTTTTCCCTTTTAAAATGGATTAAAACAGGTTTTGTGTGAATGTAAATTTAAAGCTAACAGTATAATCTATATTTTTTTTTAAACGTGCTTTCTTTTGCCCTTTGTGTGAGATCTGGTTCGTTAAATTTTAGATAGCTTAGCTTGAAGACAGGAGAGACAAAGAAATAGCTGCCCAAAGTTTAAAACATAATTACTGATCAGCACCCTTAAAAACTAGTACCCCCATTCATTAGCTTCTAAAACCACTTCAACTTTTTTCTGTGTGACTTTTTCAGTCTTTTATATCATTGTGGAAGAATTTTGGCCCACTCTTGTTTACATATCTTCTCTTCACTGGGGTTTACATACAAACATTTATGCACTGCTGAGGTCTGGACTTGGACCGGACAACTGCAACACCTCAATTCTTTTCTTTTTCACTCATCCAGTTGTAGATTTGCTGCTTGGGATCATTGTTCTGTTGCATTACCCAATTCTTGCCAAGCTTTAGCTGTTGGACAGATGGCCTCACGTTTGAAATTGAAATACTTTGGTATGTAAAAGGAGTTTATGGTCCATCCAATGACTGTAAGCCATCTAAGTCCTGCAGTTGCAAAACAAGCCCAAATCACTCCACTGCCATGCTTGACAGCTGGTATGAGGTATTTGTGCTGATATGCTGTGTTTGTTTTTTGCCAAATGTAAGGTTTTATCTATCCATCCATCCATCCATCCATCCATCCATTTTCTTCTGCTTGTCCGGCCAGGTCGTGGGGGCAGCAGCCCAAGCAGAGAAGCCCAGACCTCCCTCTCCCCAGCCACCTCCTCCAGCTTATCTGGGGGAACACCAAGGCGTTCCCAGGCCAGCCGAGAAATATAATCTCCCCAGCAAGTCCTGGGTCTGCCCCGGGGCCTCCTCCCGGTGGGACATGCCCAGAAAACCTTGCTCAGGAGGCGCACAGGGGGCATCCTTGTCAGATGAATTTCTCCGTGAATCGCTACCTTATCGTGGTGGAGGAGTTTGTGTGTCCCAGGGATCCCAGGGGCTAAGTTGTCTGGGGGCTTTTGCCCCCTGGTAGGGTGTGACCAGACAAAGAGCGATTCAGCAGACCCCTATGAAAAGACCATCGAGGCAACAATTCACCCTGCCCGGGATAGGGTTACCGGGGCCATGCCCTGGAGCCAGGCCCGGGGAGGGTGCCTGGGGGCGAGCGTCTGGTGGCCGGGCCTTAGTCCATGGGGCCCGGCTGGGCACAGCCCAAAAAAGGGACATGGGCCCATCTCCCTGCAGGCCCACCACCCACAGGAGGCACCGTAGGGATCGGGTGCAATGTGAGTTGGGCGGCAGCCGGGAGCGGAGGCCCTGGCGGACCGATCCCCAGCTACCAAGACTGTAAGGTTTTATATTAAGGCTAAACATCTCCGTGTGCTTATGCATTGATAGTTGATCTCAATATACAATGACATGTCACAGAAATCAATCCGTGACATATATGTTGTGCAACTACATGTTTTGCTGATTTTTCAATCTTAGTGCCACAAATGCAAATAAAAAAAGTGATGTCAACCGTTTTCCTGTTGACACTGTATGCATTTATCCAACCTCCTATTTTAACACTAGAACACTAAACTTGTTAACCTTTTCAACCTACAGGAACATATCAGTTTGGAAACTAAGAGGATTACACAAGCGGAATATATTTAACACTACCATCACAGGTGAAAAAGCTTTTTCAAAAGCCAGTACCATCAAAGACTGCATTTGCATAAAAGCAGTGCAGTGAATTTTGGTAAAGCTTCGAGGCTTTCACTGTGAAACAGCAGCTAATGGGTAAATTTGGTTTAACTGGAGATTTGCCAATTTTCTTTAGCTTTTTTTTTTTTTCATTGCCAGAGTGAAGCAAAGAGGAAAGAAAGCTCTGAATGACAGTAGCTCCCACATTAAGCTGGAGGGAGAGCTCGCCCACAATCACTCTATCTTTGAGGGGTTTTCAGGTAATGAAAGTCCCAGAGGGCTAAAGACCACGTCTTTCGAATAAGTTCATACATGATGTTAATGATGCTACTAAAAATAGAGAAGGAGGGGGGGTAAAAAGACCTTTTTCGGTAGTTCGGGAGTTCACATGTGGTTGTAAAACTACACAAATGTCACCAAACAGTTTGGAGGACGTCCTCGTCTCTCGCAAAGCATTGAAAGGATCCGACTCTGCAATTTTCTCCGAGGAGCAAATGGACATAAATGTCTCTTTTAACTCTAGCTGTCCTCTAATACTGTCACAGTTCCCACTTTAATATGTGTGCTGAATCCAAAGGGAGCAAAGCAGCTTTTAGAAAAGAGATAAGGGACTCGAAGGTGGGAGATTTCTGGTTCAGCTTATTTCACTTGAAAAAGTGTTCAAGTAAATGGGTGAATTTCACTGTTGGGTGTGTTAGGAATTTGTGCTATTAAATTAGGAGAAATTAATTAATAATCATTCATAAACTGATTTTTTCAAATCTGTTTTGAAACAAAGAAAAGGGAAGGGCAATGAGACGAGAAAGATGTGCGATTTTTGAGCCCACAGTCTCCAACACGTCAAACCACTATAGTAATGTCATTCCACATGTGCGTGTTTGACTAGCATCCCGGTCACCACATTAAGTAGCATAATATTTGCTGTTACTCTAACAGGTCAACACTGAATCAGCCCTGGCGTGGGGCTAGCTGTATCTGTGCTGCTCTAATCTTTACCTGTCTGAGTACATAAGCTATTAATAATAATAATAATAATAATGGATTGCATTTATATAGCGCTTTTCGAGAACCTCAAAGCGCTTTACAATTCCACTATTCATTCACTCTCACATTCACACACTGGTGGAGGCAAGCTACAGTTGTAGCCACAGCTGCCCTGGGGCAGACTGACAGAAGCGAGGCTGCCATATCGCGCCATCGGCCCCTCACAGGCCAAACTGTTTGTCTTCCAGCAGTATACGCTGGTAAACAACACCTAGATGGTGGCGGGATCCTGCACACTACAGTCCTGTCAAACCTGGCAGCATATTTACATGCAGATGTTCATTTAAAAATATTGCAGCCTTAGAAAAAAACTAGTAAAACATGTTTTAATTATGCTTTCTTTGCTTTAAAAAAAATATAAATAAACAGTTCACTTTCATTTCTAATGCAACACGTTTCCATAAGACTTTTAACAGCAGATGGTGAATACACTTTCATCAGAACGAATGAAAGATGAAGGAGAGACTGAGTACAGACCATAAACAATTTACCTGGGAGCCAACATTTTTTGGAGATTACAGTTTTAAAATGATGGCTGTCTGGCGCGTCGTTAAAAACAAGAAAGATTGGGTAATTATCAGGAAAAGTTATTCACGAAAAAGCAATGAAAACGACAGACCAAAACAAATCGCACCACAACAGTTTCTTCCCTCCCACGTTAGCCCACAGCTAAAAACACACACACACAAAACAAACACAAAAAACCCACCAGATTTTGTGCTTTGTTTGTTTAACCCTGTGACTACATTCTGTTGATTGTCCTTATGGCCGAAATGCTGCTTGCACCTACAATTATGCTCAGCACCACTCCTTAAACTGCCCATTTATCATCCTGACTGCAATACATCTCCTCAGTACAAGCCGGCATCAGCTGATTGAGAGGTTGAATAAGCAAAAAGTAAGGATAAGGATGATTTTCAGCTCATTCAAAGATTGTGAAGAGTTTTCAGACCTGCCTACATTATTTTGAATGGACCTTAAATTCCAGTGAGGATTTTATAACACTACAGCAGTTACAAGCATGACTTACTCTGCTTTAAAATGCCTTTCACCTTCAGCCTTGCTCTGCAGAAGACTGTGATGTATAGGGCATGTTTAATATGGTTGCAGGGGTTTCTATCAGGAGTGTGGAAAGCGCAGCATCAGACAAAACTGTGTAGAAAACAGCTTAGAGTGAGCAGTGCAGATACCGTTTCCAACAGTACAATGTCTCATGTCAGATTCATTGCCTTTATAAGAAAGCTAACTTTGCTAATGGCAGCATAAATGCCTTGATAAATGGCCTGTATTTGTATAGCGCTTTTCTAGTCCCTAAGGACCCCAAAGTGCTTTACACAACCTGTCATCCACACACACATTCACACACTGGTGATGGCAAGCTACATTGTAGCCACAGCCACCCTGGGGTGCACTGACAGAGGCGAGGCTGCCGGACACTGGCGCCACCGGGCCCTATGACCACCACCAGTAGGCAACGGGTGAAGTGTCTTGCCCAAGGACACAACGACCGAGACTGTCTGAGCCGGTGCTCGAACCGGCAACCTTCCAATTACAAGGTGAACTCCCAACTCTTGAGCCACAATCGCCTTGCATGGTGCTAATATCTTGCTTCAGGAGCTCAGAGAACAAAGTTTTCATTTTCAGGAAGTTCACTTTCCAGCTCTGTGCTTTTTAAAACTGGATTGACTCTATGAAGGTGAGAACTGTCTCCGAAGTATTACTCTACATTGCATCACACTTAAGAAAGCAACAGCCTTATAGGATGTTGAGGAGTCTTTGCATTGTAAACTATAAACCGCAGCAGTCGGTAGGACTTTAGTAGCACTGACACATGCCTGACATTTTTGTTTTGTTTTGTTTTCCTAGTTTGAAAATGACAACTGTGAGCCTGTGTCAAAGTTATTAAATGCAGGACCAGTTAAGCCAAGTGAGCGAACTTCCATCAGTCCCAGTTCCAGACCATGTAATTGCTTTAACATATTTGAATAACTGTTATGGACGTGTGGGTGATGTGCAATTTTACAGCAAACTAGTGAACGACAAAGCGCACAGACAAACAAAGTCACTTTACTGTTCCCAAAAAAGGATCATTACTAATGCAGATTTTTTTTAACACAAAAGCAGCAACACATTGATTTAGCTCTGATTCTTTCTTTTTTCTTAAACTAAACAAGAGACATAGATAACTGAAACAATAACTTTATATTTTATGCATGTCCAAAGTCCCAAATTATTAGATGGGGAAGCAGGCTGTAGAAATGGAATCATTAACAAATAAAAGAAAGAAAGAAAGAAAGAAAACAGATTAAAAATGTTTCTAAATACATTTTAAAAAGTAAAATAAAGAGTTTTACAAGTATTGGCTCTGGTTTTTATGTAAGCGTCACCTTCAGTCATCTTTTTTTTAAATTGCTAACAGTCATCCACAAAAAAATAGGAGACATATAAAAAGAGGAGAAATCACGCAGTGCAAACAAATTCAGGCTATTTCACATAGGCCGTAAATAAACTGTCTCAGATGCAGCATTGCATTTACAGAAATGAATCTATTGTATGATTACAAAAAAGGTGACCAACTGCCATTAAGAGACAACTAGAGAAACTCAAGAACGGCACAATGAAAAAGACAGCATGGAAATCCAGAAAGGTTTTAATTATCTAAAATGGGCTAATGTAGATGATGTATGGTACATCTCAGGATTAATTGGAGTGGCTGTTTACATGCATTTGCCTGCATTTGTAGCTGATCCTTGTTATTTGGATCCTGGGCATTGTGTTACATCCACCCCTGTGGGTACAACTGTACCTCAGGCAACTAGTGATCACTTTAGTTAGGAGGCATGATCCTAAAATACAGCATTAGTTCCTAATTCTTGTCCAATCAACTGTAGGAGGTTTAAGATTTTCTGATGCTTCTTTTTTGCACATACCTGGCAGAAAGGTTTATATTATATAGTGTTCATTCAAATAGTCTTTTACATAGAACTATTCCAAAGAGAGTATTGGTGTATTTATCTGTGTGTGTAACACATAAAACACTAAATGTATGACAGTGATTTTCAGCTATAATATATACAAAGATTTAAATGTAAATGGTGAAGGCTTTTTCTTGATAAACCAAACCAGTCACATTATCACTATAGGTGAGGCAAACTACAGTAGCTCTACAGTAAAATGCAGATCATATTTTACCACGCCAGGTTATCAAAATTGTGCATGATCAGCAGAAACACTAGAGCAACTGATTAAAAGAGAAAACTGACCACCACGCTCTGTAAGTTAGTTTTGAGCGCGGCCTGCAGTAACTTTCGTGGTAAATCCCTTCTACCCTGTATGAACACTTAGTGTATTGATCCAGGCCATTTAAAAAAAAGTATCTGCAGATGCTACAGAAAGGAGAGCTTGGATGCTCTACAGTGTATCTGGTGCTCAGTGCTCATGTTGTGAGGCTGCTAGCTGGGGCAACAGATGCACCTGCTCTGCATGGCTAAGACAGGTGAGGCTGTGACCGAATATGGTTATTATTCCATCTTTGACTCCTCCTACCGTGTCTTTCCTCTCTTTTAAGTTTAACATGCTAGTGTTTAGTTACAAACTCAACAAAGGAGTTCAGTGCAAAGCCCAGCCAGCTGAACAAGTAGACAGTTTTGCACCCATTCATTTTTAAGAAGTGCTAGCAAGGCTGCACTCACCTAATCACAGATACAGTGTATGGATACAGTGAAATAGTTACTCCTTTTAATATGGTCTGAACTGGAGGTGGTCTACTGTAATACACGGTCCTGATACAGTGTTAGTTGTCTCCCAGGTCAAAGGAAAGGCAAACCTTAGTTTGAGGTAACACAAAAGTAATCTTCAAAAACTGATTTTGCTGGTGTTTTTTTTTTGTGGGCTGTGTGTATTAATAAAGTGGTCAACACCAATACTAAAATTAGTTATCCAAACTAATAACCAGTACAAAACCTTTGCAGTAAAGCTAAGAGGCTTTGGGGTACCGTCAAGTTCTTCTGACTCTGACCTTTCAAGTGTGGTAAGTTTAAAAGCCCACAGACTATTATTAAAGGATCTGTTATGAGATATTTTTTGTGTGTCACGGAGGTCCATTTCATTACTAGCTGCAGAATTGCAGCCAAGGGGCGCCATGCCAATATCTACCAAGAGTCTCTCAGGATCGAAAGGTGTGTTTGACTATGTCTGCCATTTCTACTTTTGAAAATATTCATAGACACAAATGATAGACATAGCGGCCTCAGAGACAGAGAAAAAAAGTATTTTAGCCAATGGTACAGTGTAATAATAAGCACCGGAGGGAACAGTGTTAAAGGTGCAGGTGTTGGAAACAGGTAATAATGATGCTCGTCTTTGTGTGGTAGCTATGTCTCACCTGCTTTCAGCAGGCATTTTATGCCTGTTTTTGGGTTGAACTCAGGCACATTGCTACAGGATGGCATTATTGTGCTTCTATGGTTCTCCCCACCGCATCCTTTGTTCAGCACAGGCACTGTCTGTGCTGTCAGGCTGATTGACTACTAAAAAGTAATGATAAAGCACAATAAAGCCAGTCATGTGCCAGTCAAAATGTCCACAGATACCAATGTTTGCTCTCATATCCATCTTTTCTTTCTTCCCACTCCGCTCCTTTTGTTGATGTCACCCAGTTCGCACCACAACATTGCCCATATCCCCCTTGTTTCTTTATTCCTCCCTCCATCGTCCGCACTGATGAGAGCCTGCATTTTTCCCTACCCTTCCTGTCTTTTGTCCCTCCCTCGCTCCCACCATTCCCACTCCCAGGCTCCCAGCCTGCCTGTAATTGTCTCCCCTCCCCCTCCCTCGGAGCTCCATTGTGAGTGCTTGGTTCAGCAGCCTCAGCCTCTCCTGCAGTATGCAGCGAATGCCTCGTCTTTTCCTTGTGCAGCCTGAGCTAAACGCAGCACAGCCTCCCCCTTTTGGGCTCGGGGAAAACAGAGAAGTAACTGCAGGGCCCAGGCAGGAGAACAAGACTTGGACTGACCCATCTAAGGGGTGTCAGAATCCGAACGCTCGCTGACACCCATCGATTTGTTTCTTTGCAGCTGAAAATCTGCTCACCTCCTCTGTCTCTGCTCTCGTACGTAGTCTTGCTCGCATCCTCTGATTTGCTTTAGGTAAACAGCAGGCACGCTGGCCGAAAAACCACGCTGACGCTGCAGTTTTCTGATAGGCTGCATAGTAACGACATGTACACCTTTGGCAAGTGCTGAGTGCGGTCATCTGATTTACAGCTTTTCTTGCAAGACCTGACACACATTCAGTAGAAGGAGAAGAAGAGCCACAGCTGGACCACACCGCGCATCCTGCAAAAATGGCATCCTGAACACTTTTAACTTTTATTTTGCCATAATGACAGAGACGTTTTCAGCACTGTCATGTGAACTGTGAACATTTCTATTGCTCTGTTTCAACTGTGGCATACTTTCTGAACTTTTATACTTGTAAACGCCTCAGTTTGAGCAAAACAACAAAAATCGACCTCCCTGTGTTGATGAATTTATGTAAAACCTCCACCCTCAGGTCCAACAAAGGTTTCCACGGTGACCTTTGTTGTCTCCTAATTATCTTCATATGCAGTGTGAGAAGATTGAGATCAAATCTAAAACAGCTCAAAGTCTTGCACGCAGCTATCTGTAAAGGCAAATAAAAGCTGCATATTTGTCAGATCAAATCCAATTACATAACTGCATTTCCCATGCTGCAGGCATATTGTCACTGTTTGTCTGTAGTTGTAAGCAATACTGCAACTCAGGGGGGGAATAAACTGGCGCACAGCGAGAATTTCATTTTTTAAAACTAAAATAAATAAGAGCATGCTATGAAAGATGTCCATGGAGCACATTTGTCAGCTTTCTAAGCAGTTATATCTAGTACATTACTAATAGTTATGTGATTTTAAGTGTGACCACTTACCAAGCACTTCTTAATCTACTTCAGGCTGGCTAAATAAATCTTCTCTCCCTTACTTGCTTACATTTTTTCACAGCCAGCGTTTTCCATATTTTTTTCCTTTCTTGTTTAATTATCCATCGTGAGACAACTGTTGAATTGAATTCGTCCAAGTTAATAACTGAGCTGGCATTGTAATATGGATTATTAGCACCAATCCACAGCTAGGAACAATGCTCAGCTGGGGTCAATGGGTGATGGCAGACTAAATCAGCGTTCCTTAGTAACCCATCCTCATCTAATGATAAGTTTGACCTTCCATAAAAGAGAGCAATGACAGACAGGCCCTCAGATGACTGATGTGGATATTTAAGTAACTGATTATCAGGAGGAAGATGGGGGTTTTTTTCAGCTTCAGACTAGCTACCTTGAACTGGACAGTAATTTCAATGATTATTTTTTGTTGTTTATTCATTCCTCTCCTCCCTGTGGTTTCATTTGTAATGACTTTGCTGTTATATAGCATTGCTAGCTGAATATATTTAAGACTAGGAGCGCTATTTGGGTAAAACGGGACATTTGAAGACATTACCACAGACTGTGTGAAACTGACTGGAGTGACCAATCAAATAATAGCTAGAAGATAACATTCCCTACTTTGCTGATTAATAAAGCCTGAAATCCCTCCATTATCTCAACTTAATGCATTGCCTTATTTTATTACATAACAAAGGATTATTGCACTGATGCTCCAGACTCAGCAAAACAAAAACAGAATGGTGGAAAAAAATGAGTGCAGTGGTGCAGCATAATATTAGTCTACTGGTGACCATTTCTATTGATGATGCTCCGTTATATAAACAAGCTGCTTCACTGCCAGTCAATATCACATCAAATCAAACAGACTGTTGTTGTTTTTTAAAATATAAATGTATATAATGCTAGAGCTACTTTTGAAATTCACCTGAGGTGTTTTGGGGAAAAAAAGTTCCTTTTTGGCAGCTAAAGATGACAAGGAGGAGAAAGGGTAGAACCTTTAGCCTATTTATCCAATAAAAAAGAGATAAAAAAGCAACTCTTCAGCTGCTGCAGAGACACCCATAAAAAAAGCTTTGTTTAACTGTTAAGCCTGTTCCCTGCAGCACTTTCACAAACATGGAAGCCTGCTCCTGAATAATTCAGCACCCAAGGTCACGGCACAAAAAAAAGAAAAAAGAAAACTCTATTTTCCTCCTGTCGTGAACATGAAGAGTTTGTTGTGATCCCTTCAAACATCTATTGACTCCACTGCACAGCATAAAGCCAGGAATTAGTCCATGACTATGGGCCTGCACAAAAACAAGAAATAGTAATAGAACAGAGAGCCCTGCTCACGCCTGCATACCTGAGCAATAAGTGCAGTGGGTCAGGTGGGTTTACCATGCCTTCCCAATGATCGAGCACTCAGGACAAAGCTGATTTAGAGAAATTACCTTCCTCTGCAGCTTCATCTCATTTAATCCACTACACAGCATGCAGCCCACATTAGGGCTGAACAGCACCTCTCTCTCTCTCTCTCTCTGTCTGCAGGATTAGGATTATTTGAAGTTCATCTTTCATGACAAACAGCCCAGAAATTACTTCAACTGTTTCTCTTCATATAAACAATCACAGCAGCAAAACCGTGACTCTTAGAAACACCCATATGGGCCAATAAATCACCACTATAGCACAGGCTGTTTGCACGAGGACACAGTTTTGCAGCATTTATGAAAGATATGAGGCAAGCCCCCCCACCCATCATCTCTGTGAAGTACTGATGGTCTGCATAATGCACAAGGTGCGCAGTTGACTTGTGAGGGGGAGGAGGAGGGACAAGCCCTGCATGTAGGCCTCCAATATGTATCCTGTGTAAGGCTATGAAGAGATATGAAGAGCATCACTCAGCCAACATCCAGTTTCAGCCGCCAATCAAACATACATAAAGCGCTCTAACACCGACTAATCAGACTGTATGGATGTATGGAAAGGGAGGTAGCCTGGATACCCCCCCCCCCCCACACACACACACACACACACACACACACACACACGCACCCCTTCTCTCTCTCTCTCACCCGATTTGGATGAGGTTATTACCGATGATGTGCGTTCAAGGCAATGCAAGATGCGAGATATTTTGTCAGGCCAGGGCTCGCGTCGTTATGAAATCCCTCACAGCGCTGCTAGTGAGTTATAGAACAACACACGCGGCTGTGAATGACACAAGATGGGGTTGATTATTTATTTATTTATTTATCAATCGCTGTCCCTTTCCCCCCCTCACTGAGGCATCACTAGTGTACTTCATTAACCTTCCCTTTCGATCAATATTCATCACTCCACCCTCCGGCCAGGCACGAGATCCAAGCATCGCGTCCACACTGAAATAAAACAAATCCGTCCGGCCTTACCATTCCGTGCCAGTTGATGACGATCCCAGTCCAGTGCCTGTCCTTTTCAAAACATCCCGACGGGAAACACTGCGGAGACCATTGCTGAAGGCTTCATGAAAAAAATCATTGATGTGACGAAGGAGTGAGAGGGAAAAAGGGGTCCGAAAAAGAAGACGAGAGAGAAAGGGGAAAAAGAAGCAGAGGTGGACCGAACCGAGGTTTGCTGATGCTGAATCACTCTCCCTCAGCTCACCACCTTGCAACCATTGTGCTGCAAGATGCTGGCTGTACCATTGTGGACCTCACCAGAGCAGAGAGAGAGAGAGGAGAGGGAGGGAAGAGGAGGGGCGATGGGGGGCGATGTTGCCATGGCAATCGAACAGGAGCACGTCTGACGTCAAAGCCAGGACAGAGAGGGGAGAGGGAGAGATCACATGGAAGCTGTCCCCCCGGATGGGAGGGGCGTGTTAGAGCATCTTCTCATCCCATCCTGTACCGTCCCGCTGGTGCGGTCACGCAGAACATTGAGGATATGAGGCTCTGTTATTTCTCAGGTTTCCAGGGGCGTGTCTATGCAAATAATGTTTTTGCATTTATTGTTGTTGTTGTTTTGGGTTTTTTATTTGTTTTTTGTTCTCGACTTTATTTACGTCTTACTTTGAAGATAAAAAATTATTTTGCCGATATTGTGTTGGTCTCATAGATAACCCAGCAGAAGAGACATAATTAAAATCACGTACACATTATTACACGCTTCTACTTCTTCCTTCAGCTGTTCCCTTTCATTATGTTTGGTCGTCTGCATCCATCTCACATCAGCATCCTCCTTGGCCACATCAGCCCTTTGCATCTTTCCCTTCGCATGATTCTCCTCTGAGGCCTTTGTCTTCTCATTTTGCCTGGCAGCTCCATATTCAGCATCTTCTGTAAACCTATCGCTCCTCTTCTGCACATATCCAAACCATCTCAGCCTTGTCTTGCTAACTTTGTCTCCAGATTGCTTAATGTGAGGTGTCTCTCTGAGATACTCATTTTTAATTTTTCCAATCTTGTCTGTTTTCACTCCTTATAAAAACCTTAGCATCTTCAAATCTGCTGCCTCCAGCTTTTTGCTAGTGCCAACCTCTTCAAACCATACTTCATAACAGGTCTCCCTGCCGTCTTGTAAATTATCCCTTTCACTCTTGCTGCTACCCTTCTATCATCCTTGACACTTCACCTTCACCTCCTCCACCCTGTCCGCACTCTCTTTGTCACCTCTCTTGTGCACTGTGTTCATCACCTACTACTTTGTCTTCCGTCTTCACTGTTACACTATTCCTCTTCTCCCCAGTGCATACCTCCACCTCTCCAGGCTCTCATCCACCTGCTCCCTACTCTCACTACAGGTCATAGTCCATGGAGACTCCTGCCTGACCTCATCTGTTAGTTTGTCCATCAGCACTGCAAACAAGAAAGCGCTCAGCGCCAATCCCTGATATAATATCACCCCCACCTTGAATCCATTGTCACTCCTTGCCCTCACCACTATCCTACGGTCCTTATACATGTCCTGCATCACCCTCACAAACTTCTTCACACTTCTGACTTCCTCATACTGTACAACAGTTCTTCTCTTGGCACCTATCCTATCCTTTCTCTAGATCCACAAAAATATGGTGGTGTCCTTCTCTATACTTCTCCATCAGTATTTGAAATAAACATCGTAGCACCCTTTCTTGGCAATCGGTGGCTGCTGCCAGCCCCGACTACTCCACTCATCTGACCACTTCAAACAAACTACAGCCAGTTCTAAGAGTATATGCAAGGTACTACAGATACTACCAGTACAGTGTTATTTTTTTAAAGGGATAGTTTTACACACCCAAACACATCTGGTGTCCTGGTGCAGCCACAACAACCTGGTGCTGAATGCCCAGAAGACAGTGGAGATTATTGTGGACTTCAGGAAGCACACAGCCCCACTCCCCCCCATCATCCTGACTGACACCCCCATCACCTCTGTGGACTCATTCCGCTTCCTGGGTACCACCATCACCCAGGACCTGAAGTGGGAGCCCACCATCACCTCCGTCATCAAGAAAGCCCAGCAGAGGATGTACTTCCTGAGGCAGCTGAAGAAATTCAACCTGCCAACACGGACGATGATGCAGTTCTACACTGCAATCATCGAGTCCATCCTCACCTCCTCCATCACCGTGTGGTACGCTGGAGCCACTATCAGGGACAAACAGAGACTGCAGCGTGTTGTGCGCTCTGCTGAGAAGGTGATTGGCTGCAGACTCCCATCTCTGCAGGACCTGTACACCTCCAGGACATTGCGGCGTGCAGCTCGGATCTCAGCTGACCCTTCTCACCCTGGACACAGTCTGTTTGACCTGCTCCCCTCAGGCAGGAGGCTCCGGTCCATTCGCACCAGAACCTCTTGCCATAAGAACAGTTTCTTCCCCTCTGCTGTTGGACACATAAACAATAACCATATGACTGTTCCCACCACTAACACATGACCCTACGCTGTGTCACTGCATCATTCCATGTTTGGCACTGATCACCACCTGCACTCATGTATATATCTTTCTACGTAGCACTCTTAATTCTTATTCTCATGTATATATCTCATGTATAGCTCATGCACATATCTTTCTACGTAGCACTTTTAATTCTTATCCCTACTTTTATTTTTTCATGTCTATTTAAGTGCTATTTATGACACTATGTTTGCACTGAAGCACCGCAGCAATTTCCTAATGTTGTAAACCTGCTCAACATTTGGCAATAAACCCCTTTCTGATTCTGATTCTGATTCTGATTAAACAAAGCAGCCATTTAAACTGTTTTGAGCGCTTTGTCAGCAGGTTTCCACACAGAGACTTCTGCATGGAAACCTGCATATGTAAATCAAATGGGAGAGGGACCAAAACATTGAATATTTAGCCTAAGTGAGATTTACCAGCCAAGAAGTAAAAAAAAAAAAAAAGAAGATAAGGAGATAATCACATCAATGTAATAGTCTCAGCCAGACCAACCTTGGAAAAATAGTCTGCCTCTGACACTGGTTTGCTTTCTTAAACGCTTATCTTGCATTGCTCATTTTGATAGTAGCTGATAGAATGTCTTTTCTTGTAAAAACCAACCAAGCAACCAAAAAGAAAAACAAAAAATCTCTTTCTGTCATAATTTGTCACAAATCCCCCCTGAACCAAGCTGATAAATGCACCAGCTTCACGGAAACTCAGAGGCAGTGGTTGCTGTTTTGTTTTGTTCCCAGGCTTGTGAAACCACTGAATTAACTTACTGTAATCACAAACTAGAAAAATATCAGCATAATCTGCTCTGATGCCTCTTAGTGAATTTCAGTGAGTGAGAATTCATCACTGTCAAGTACCGAGGCCAGGTTCCATAAGTTAAAAGGGATTTGACACAATATTGGGGACAATAGGGGGATTTACATGCAGAGCTTCAAAACACCAGTCTGTATACATTGACTT
Source organism: Rhamphochromis sp. 'chilingali' (assembly GCF_963969265.1). Taxonomy (NCBI): domain Eukaryota; kingdom Metazoa; phylum Chordata; class Actinopteri; order Cichliformes; family Cichlidae; genus Rhamphochromis; species Rhamphochromis sp. 'chilingali'. The sequence goes on along the minus strand of NC_137930.1, from coordinate 19,678,150 downwards.
CTGAAGTGTCTGAGACAATTTATTGCCAAGGTTTTATTTTAACTTGACACAGATAGAGGACCCAATTTCAAAGTAAGTGCAAAGGAGGGTCAGATTTTTTAATGCTTTCCAGCTGGAACCAAAGGCTAAACTTACTGGAAAACCACCACCCTAACACACACACACACACACACACACACACACACACACACACACACACACACACACACACACACACACACACACACACACACACACACACACACACACACACTCACACAGCCAACAGTTCCAGGTGCCCCACATTCAAGATTGTCATGACAGGCATATCCAGTCTTTCAGGGTTTTACTGCAAATTGCCTCGAGGGCTCAGGCCAGTACCAATAAGGAGGTATTAAGGACAGTACAGATAGAAATAGCAGGAAGAAGAAATCTAAAATTCAGAACTCCTTACTAAGGCTTAGCAAGGACTTGCTAAGACTCTGTCCCCAGATGAGGCCTCTCTGCTCCAGGTAATGTAGAGTGATTAAAGGCTAGTCAGTCAAAGGAGACAACAGGTACACAACAGGACATTCCAACAGCTGTAACGGTTTATCATAACAATGTAACAAAAGTGGAAAATATTACATGTTTTAGAAGGAAAGCTATAACTAACTAGCTAACAAATGATTGAGTATGATTCTGAGCATCCTCAGAAATGCTTTGAATTGAAAATAAAGAGGCAATCTTATCTTCTGTCACATATTCTTTGATGGGCCTATCAGATTATTGAGGGCGTCATAATAGTTAGCCATAATGGATAGGCATATCATGTATTAATGATTCTTGTACTGGTTTCGTTGTTCTTGTTCTCCTTTATTTATTTATTTTTTCACAACATATTTGTCTCTGTTACTGAGTTGTTTTGCTTGGTGATCTAGTGCTGATGTTGTAAGATCCCCACCAACAGACTGTTATACGTATAAAAGTATAACAATTCCTACAGATAAGACTAAAAATATAAGGCATGGCAAAAATATTTGTCTTATTGCATTCAGAAATAGACTAAATATGCACCTACAGAGACATGCCCACGCAAAAAATGAAATGGTTTATATGCAATGGCATCATCTGCTGAAATGATAATACTGGTTTCAATCTAAGTGGAAAATCAGTGTCAAGTAATCAAGCCTTATCACTGCAGGCAATGGCTGGTGATAATAATCATGTCTTTTAGCACTAACAGGCACAGGCAGGCAGAGATAACCCTTGGCCACAATCTGGCTACTAAGGGTTGTAATGAGGAATAAATGTCACAAGATGGCGCAAAGTAAACCACAAAAATAGCTCATCAAGACAAGAGCACCTATAGGAAGGAAGTACTCAGCAGTGAATTGCTTCCTGACTGCTTAGTTGACTCATTTTGATGTTATGGGATATACAGAAATCATGGTTAATTTTGGAATTATTTTAAACAGGAAACAGGTCGGGTCCGTCATAATTTCCCATGGTTTAAGAACTCTTTAAAAACAGCCTTTCAGTTATATTAAAATACACAGATTCACACACATACCATACATAACCCTATGGAAGTGGTGTATTTCAGAGAAATTTATCTTAAAGTAATAAAAAAAAAACTTCGTTCTTATACAACTATTAAATGTATCTCAGTGGACAATATTTAATTTTATAAGAGCATTTTTTTAAGAAACGTCGGCGATCTGGATACATACTCTGCTTCCATGACTTGGTACTGTGTTACTATAGGAACGGCTAAATGACAGTCCCCTCGCGGAGAGCCAATAGACAGCCACAGTAAGGTGTCTGGTTACTTCCAGTCAGCCCACGCGCAAAGGGAGGGGCTGTTCCACTCCTCAGCAGTAATGGTAACTTGGCTTCTCTGGTGGTGAGAGCAGTACTGTTTAGTGGCCAACAAGCGCAGCTTCTGAGGAGTTTCAGAAGAACAGTTTTACTTTTTTTTTTTTTTCATTCGCTGTGGCCAGCTTCAGTGGAAGTGGATTTTTATAGGTGACTGCTCCGCGGAAAGGTAAACCTGTTGCCTCTCCGCCTGCCTGCCTGCCTCGCCGACAGTTACGATCCAAGATGTTGCTTTGTGGATGGGATGGCGTCTGGTGCCGTTTGTATGCCCACTCATAACCTCGTCCGAGCACCAACATTTCCCTCACAGCTGATTTTGTAGCTCGTCTCGGCCGGTAAGCTTTTTTATGAACCGCTCAGAAAGTGATGTAAACAAACTTTATAGTGTCCTAGCTAACTTTAGCCAAACCGGGATAACCGAGGGATTGAGTAACTCGTGAGGAGCCTCAAATACCGGAGGTTTTATGTCTTTTCCACCTTTTTTTTTAAACTAATAACAAAACTAACATCGTCAGAACTAATAGCAGGCTGCACTGTTGATGTTTAACTAATACGTCTCGACCTTAAAAGTTATGCGTCATGTCTTGTTAACTTAGTCCAGAACCCATGACAAATGGGGCATCTCTAAGCTAATCACATCGTATTGTAATCTTGCGAGGGTGGAAACACCACCTCAAGAATAGCACAAGACTGGCAGACTGACTCATTTCAAGTGATTCTACCTGGAAATTTTTGGATAATTATGAGAAATCCGAATAACATTTTAGCATATACGCTCCTTCCAAACCCTAACAAAAGGTGAAGCGGTATAGTGTTATCGGGAAAGGCAGCTTGGCCCCCCTCCCCCTTAACTTCACCGCTTTTCTGTGGTAATTAACCTAAGGTCAGAGGTCAATTTGCAGACAATATAACGATCAGGTTAGGCTGTGTGCCTGACCAGGTTTAAAGTGGCTGTAATGGGGCACCGTCAAGAAAAAGAGGAAAAAATAGGAATATAGACAGTGGGTTGGGTTTGTGTGTGTGTGTGCTGGGAAGAGGTGGGGGGGAGCTGGAGTGAGGTTTTTTTGCAAAACCAAGCTCTGCATGTCACTGTACTCACAGCAACCCTGTGATTAACAGAAATGGAACGGATGAGGTAGAGACCAAAATGAGAAGTGAGGGCTGTTGGTCCAGAGCTGGGCTGATATTCAACAAAATAGTCTAAGCTCTCTTTTCTGGTTCCTACCCAAGCTTTGTTCAAAACAAAAACAACCAAAAAACAAGACAAACACCAACGCTAAGAGATGATTAACGGGACGTACTTGGAAGGTACTGGTCCCATTGCTGTAATTATAAGCATCCCTGTTTAGACATTCATAAGTAATGTGGAAAAGCATGTCTACTGATTGTACGTCAGTCAAAAATAATGAAAACTCACCACTGGGTTTTCCCATTTTATTTAGTTGAGTCACTCCTGCTCTGCTCAGTTTCTTTCATAAGCAAGCATGAGCGGGACACAGCTGTGAATACAACAGCAGATTAATTTTCGCAGTAAGGAGCACCACATCAGCTACTTTAACAGGTAGTGAAGGTTGAGGTTTTCAAACCATAATTCTGGCTTAAAGTTGCATTTTATCACCTCAGTAGTGTGCAGCCTAGTTAGCTATGTATGAATTCTCATTGCTTGTGTCATAAGGCGTGTTCGCGAAAGATATCTTGATCAAGCCTTTCTTCAAATTCAAGACACACACACACACGGGTGTGTTTTTTAAATTTGAATCATGTGCTTGCAGGCTGCACTGTACAGTAAGATTCGGGGAATAGAGGTTCACTCAGAGTTTGGTACTGAATTTTCCTGGCACGCAAAACCTTCAGGACGATTTTCACCTCAGTCCTGGTGCAGGGTAACCCCTCTCCCCTCCCTACCACCTCTTACCAGCTTCTGTTCCAGATGTGCTTGCCAGCTGAGACCACAGGTCTGATGTTTGGAGGATATGAACACATTCCTTCTCATATCTTTATTAGTTTGTGCTTTTGGACGCAAGAGTGGAATCTGGTGCTTTTATGCCACATTGCCCCCAAAGTGCGGCTAGGCTTGTTTTCAGATGATTTTGAGCAGGGTTAGATTTTTGTTTATTGCTGAGGGATGAACTTGGAAGACAGCAGGAGAAACTGGAATTATGTGTGCTTCTGTTATTTAGCTGCAGGTGATTGTTTTCAAATCCATTTTGTGGACTGGTAGCCGTGACAGAGGAAGGTGGGAGGAAAGGAAAAGTGCAGAGTAAAGAACATTATCACGTTTCCAGGATTATTTTCTTTAAAATCCTTGTGACTGTAGCCTAGGCTTTTAAACACGAAAAGCAGCAGACTAATCTTTGTTTAGTTTCCCCCTTTTTTTCTAGCTATGGTATGGGAATTCAGAGGAATTTCTGGGAACAAACATTTCTACACTTTGGAAAACAGAGAATGGGGCGCTGAAGTGGTGAAGGCTGTCTGCTCTCGCTGATTTGGCCCGCTGCCTTCTAAGCACCCTCAATAATGAGCAGGACCATAGTCCAATGAGAGAGAGGAGCTGGCCTGCACAGTAGCCTGAGTGAGGATAAAAAACATTCCACTGTAGGTCTCTGTTAAAATAACAAGGGCCACAAAACAATCGGGCTTCACAGCACCCACTCTCCCCATTCTCATGGGTAATGAGCAAGATGGGTAGTATCCCACTTCGCCTCCAACTTCACGCCTCCTGATGGCTAGAATGGTTAACCTGCATTCCTGCATAAGAATTTTGGCCTGCTTACTCATTAACCCTCTTCTCCAGGCTAAGATTCACTGAAAGGAAACTGTTTCACGTATTATTTTCAGAAATAAAATACAGCGCTAGAACAGGCTGGTGACCCAGTTTATAGCATATGAGTTCATAGTGCCAGACATAACAACACTGGTACATGGCTTTTCTTTTGTGATATCTTCTTAGGGGATGGTAATGGGTTCTGTAACACTTCTATCCCCAGAGAGTTTCATAGAACCACAAGCATGTTGGATTTTTCATATTATCCACTTAAATGGGATTTGCTCACAATTTGGTGCGATTTTAGACCGATGGTCTTTGACATTTCTCCAGCTGACCTAAGAGATTAAGTAAAACCCTTTTTACTCTCTCTCATCCTCACACATAGTCACCCAACAACACTCCCTCAGTTGTCATGAAAGTTTTAGTCCAAGGTCTCTCAGTTTCCTGGTGACAAAAAGGTGGGAAAATGGATTTTCAGATGCTTTCTGCTACTGATGATATTATGTAATATGATATATCAGCCAGTGACCCTGGTAAATGCCATGTTTTTGCCAGTCACCAGTACTGATATTTGGATATTTCCTATCATGTTCTTGTGATTTTTTTTTTTCTTTCTTTTTTCTCAGTTGTGAAATTTGCCATTTACAAAAGAACTGAGTGTCATTAGACCAAATGAGGCCAAAGGTGTGGTCCAAGGGAAAGAGGAAAACACAGGTGCTTGGTGCTGGCAACACTTCAGAGCAGTAATATCATGTAATGCAGTCAAATTTCAAATGAAACATTAGGTGTGGACATGGTTGCTGTTAAGCTCCTTTTTGTGTCTTTGCCACATCTGATTGGCTGCCAACTTACGAGGCAGGGACACTATCTCGGCTGGCGGTTCTGATACAGATACGTTTTGGTTGTATGCTAATACCTGGAACTGGTTGAAAGTCTACATTTGTTTTATATTGGCATTGTTTGGTTAAAAAAATAAATACTTAACAGGGCCAAGATATATAAGATAAACTTTTTGTTCACCTGTTTACGTTGTTTACCTGATTTATTTGCTTCCATTTCATTTTAGTTCATTGTGATTGGCTTAACTGTGCCTGAATTTATGATTGCCTTAAAGACCTCTCCTCTCACACAATCAGTGGTATGCTGAGTTGTCCTTTGAGCAACGAGTGCAAAATAAATTCAGAACAATATGGAACTGAACAGATCGCTACCAGTGCTCAGTGCTTCCACAGATACCCGAGCTACTTCTTTGAGTCCGTGTCAGACCGATATCTGATCCAAATATGAAAGATTTTAAGCTCTTTGGAAAAATGTTTTAAGTACAGTTTTTCAACAGAAGATGAAAATTAATTTAATGTGACATTACACAGTCTAGTACATGTTTTAAGTGGCTGCTGTTTGGTTGATCTTTTATTGCAGTTATGCTTGTTTTCCTGTTTGGATTTCATTTCTTGACTTTTTTGGTGGGACTTTTGTGTTGAGTTCTGATTAATGAAATCTTGTCTCAAAGCTGTGATCAAGCACATCTACATACATTCACTCACTTCCACTTCATTAGGTACACTGATTGGTACTGAGCTGGACACCCTTTGTCTTGAGATCCATGTTGTTTATGCCAAATTCTAACCCGAATTTCTCAGTGTTGCAATAGAGTTCAAGACTCATCAGACCAAGCCTTACTATCTGCTCAAAGCAATCTGTGCATTCGCCTCTGACATCAACAAGGCATTTTCTTCCAGAGAACTGCTGCTCACTGGATTATTTTCTGTTTCTCACACCATTCTCTGTGGGTTGTGGAGATGGTTGTGTGGGAGAATCTGTGCAGTTTCTGAAATGATAAGATTTTATCAGGTTGTCTTTACCACACTGGCTGAACTGGCTGAGTGTATAGTTGTCCTGTTTTTAGTGTGGACTTTTTTCAGTTTTGTGAGAAAGGACATGGGCTACTTTACACAAGGTTTTACATTTGCTGCATATTTAAATGCTAGTTGTACATTGATGCCAGAACAACGTAACAGGCATAGTGTGCATTAAGGCTGATGCTTGATATTGGCAGGTTATTCCTTCTTGCTGTTGTGCCCTCTGTGTGAAAGCCCCCCCCCCCCTTTTTTTTTTTTGTTATCTGAATTTTACATCTTTAAATCCTCACTACAAATGCACATTATTATTATATAAATGCAACACAGTAATGCATATTTTTAACCAAGTACACCTGCCACACCTTCTGAATCTGTTGCTTTGCCCTCGATATTTGCATATCAGGAAATATGCTGTAAAGCAACAATGCTTTACAGCTTTACAGTGACATTTTTATATCCTGGAGAAATTGCACTACAAACCAACACAACAGAGCCATTTATATATGACACACATGCACACGAAGTTGCAAATATGGTTGTTTATGTTTGAACTAAGTGAAATGAGTTCACAGTTTCTGCTCAGGGTAAATTAGTCTGTAAAACTGGAGCTTCCTGTTTTGCTTACATTGGTATCATTCCATCACTCGATTGGGAAGATTAGCTAGAGTTGTCAGTGCAGCACAGTAGCTGGAGAGAAAAATCAAACGAAGAAAAACTACAGATAAAAGAAGATATTCCTTGTGCCATTTTCTCATTCATTGGTTTGTAGGGTAGATTTAATGTAAATCATGTACGCAGGTTTAAGCAGGGGTAAATACAGTGGTTAAATACATTGTCTTGTATTGTTGTAATATTTCGTGTTTGTAAATATTTGCTTTCTTTCTGTGTCCGGTCAGCAAGGAGAACAAATCTGTGCATTTCTTACATGAATAAATGTAGGACTATAATTCTTAAATAAATTAAAGCATTATTTCACTTTGAAGCAATATGTTTGATTAATGACTCAGTAATTGGGTGGGGAAGCTAAAAGTCTAAGGTAAATATAGCTTTGACTAAAACAGAAAGTGTAATTTTCAGATGCTCTGTTTCATGGGCTGATTTGACCGTATATTATTCCTATTGTATATCATAAGTGGGAAATATGTTCCCCCTTTTTCCACATTTATTGTTAAGCTCTATTAGTATTTATTTATTTAGTCTGTGTGCTATATAGATGTGAAATTCTGGGTTAATACCAATGTTTTATAATACCAACATGGTGAATAGTCAGTGTCAGTGCAAATAATTGTTCTCTTTGTTTATTTAGCATTTCTTAGATTTTCTTTGGCATTTAAATTGTTAAAAAAAAAAATAAGTGCACTGTTTTATTTATTTATTTTTTTAAATTTAGAAAATTGACATGATAACGTCAGCCAGTGACATCACTAACTGTAATCTTTTTGCTGACACGCAGACATCCGCCAACACTGGGCAGATATGGATGCCGCTACAGTTTGATAGCATGTCTGCACATCCTATTATGTTCATGTTATATCTCTTGAAAGCTTTGAGGAAATATATTTAAATGTGACGCAAAACTCACTTGGACACAAGGCTGAACTGATTAGAATTTTGGTGGTCAGTGTTTAAGGTCATCTAACAAGATGGCTAACACATGTTTTTAAGTGCCAAATGGAAAAGGATATACAGCCCTTGGCAGATTTGGGTTTATTTATTTATTTTTTAAAATTCCATAAAAGGCAATTGCAGCCATAGCTAGTAATTTAACATGTTGTGTTGTTGCTGGCTTGTGTAAAAGAAAGCTGTACATGCAAAGTTATTCACAGATGGATCCTTTAAAACAGTATCATAGAATTTGGTGGAATGTCGAAGTTATCCACATATCCAATAATATTTTAGCTTTCTCTGAACATGACGTTTTTGGTTTTTTCCCCAATGTCCTTTTTTATATATTTATTAGCATACTACAAGAGAAAGGAACATTTTGTATTATGGATTGGATTTTTCAATACAAAAAATTTAAATTATGCCTAAATTTAAAAAGCGTGAATTAAAAATTAAAACTCACTTTCATTTGCCTCTTGTAAGGCATCTTAGAAGTGCCAAAAAGTGCAATTACTTCATTCAAGAAGAATCCTGCTAACAACCAGTAATGCTAACTATGCACCTTGTACCAGCCTGTATGTTGTTGTATAGTGTGTGAGATACTGTGGTGTGAAGTCTCAACAGGTGAGTAAAAGTCTAATTATTCTGTATGTTTACATAATCTATCGATTGTTTCAGTCCGTTCTCAGCTTATGATCTTGACAATATGTAGGTTAGTCTTTTGAAATAATTTTCTAAAATCTAGCAAATGATAACAAATTTTAATCTTCAGGTAAAAGAGCTCCGATTAACGTTTTAAGAATTATTATAGCTGGGTAAACAGTCAAAAACCCAAACGTATTTAAGTTACAACAGTTACATCTTAAATTTATTAAAAATGTATTAAAAGGTCCTTGAAGTCTTTAAATTGTTGGAACATGAAGTCGTCCTCTGGGAATGTGAAAAATGACTTTTCTGGAAGCTGCTGACTTGCAAGAAATGCAAGTTGTCTTTTGTCTTGCATTGGCAGAAATATGGAGTAACAAAAACTTATGGCGGATGCTCTTGTAAAACAGATGACTGATTCCTTTTATGATGCAGGAAAAATAAAATGCAACATTAAATACATTTAATTGTCCCACCTAAGTTAATACTGGTTCACAACAAGCCCCTGTTGTACAGCTTAGAACAAAGGTTAGAATCACATTACAGTACATAAAACCAAAACAGTCCAAAAACAGTAAACAGCTGCACAGTGGAGACAGTAAAAAACATAAATAATAATAAGTGGTTAAAATGTGATCTTCCAGCAAATATTTTTTTATTTTCCTATTTAAAATAGTCTTTGTAGGTGATTTTTATATGACAGGGAATCTAGTGAAGTTTTAGTGCATGAATAAAAATGATTTCTGACTTTTAGTAGTATTTGTAATCAAATACAAACAGATTTTTTTTTTTTTTTTTTTTTTTACACACACAGAGAAGCCAGGCCAGTGCACTTAGTAGTTGGTGTTTTGAGTAGTGTATACACAAAGTACTTTTCATGGTTTAGTTGTGTTAGCAAGTATTAGCTGGCTCATTATAAAAAGCCAGAGGAACTGCTAAAATGCACATTCCCCCTCTGCATACCGTGCAGAAAAACATCTTAAGGCACACACTTGTTGACACAAAGGAAAAGGAATAAAGGAATAAAACATACACACAGGGACCATAGACCGTCCAGTTGACTGTGAAAGACTTCCTAAAGTAGATTGGTGGCAAACTAAGATGCTCATTTGCAACATTTAGGATTTTTGTTTTGTTAGAAGTTTAGAAAGTGTCCTTGTTTTGTAACCTTTGGTTCTTGCATAACATCAGCTCTCAGAGTAGCATGAGTGAAATGTCTCACTATGGGACTTGCCTTTAAGGTAGATTATTTAGTTACTCATGTATTTAGTCACTGAGTTTTGATAACGTTGAATTTGAGAGCACCAAATCCATTTTAGATGAATTAGATTGAACTATATGTGTCATCTTGTGGATTTGTGCAGGCTCCTTCTTTATTATCCTGTCTTACCTGTTGTGTTGACTTCCTGTGTGGGTTTAACCTAAAAATACTTAGCATTTTTTGTGAAATGACTTCTGTGCCTCTGAAAGCATTTTGAGAGTATTTTGTCAGGCGCTATTGTAGGTGTTTGTGGTTTAATAAAGCAAGTATTGAAATCCCAGCCAATTAAAAGTTTACATTTAAAAAAAATGCATTTTTTTGTGTGTATGGCCCTAGAATTAATTGAAAGTGATTTCCATGCAGGAGGGGAGTTGATTTTAAGTGCTGTCACCAGACAGAAACATATCTGTATAATTTTAAGTCTGATTTAGTCAAATACTTGGCCTAAAACAAAACTCAGCGCAATCATGCATTTGTCATGAAGTAGTCATGCTCCAGGAATGTGTTAAATGGAGATATTAAAATATTCTTGTTGCATTGCAAAGCTTGACAATTGAATTAATGTCTGCACTCATGAGCCTGATTGGGTTTTTTTTTTTTTCTAATCAAGAAATCTCTGTTTGCTGAGTATTCACTCACCCATTCTGAATTCTGCTGTTTAATCACTTCCATAGTCACAGGTGTATAAAATCAAGCACTTGAAGACGTAAAATCATAGTGCACAAAGGTCACCAACTTTCTGCAGTGTCAATAACTACAGACCTCCAAACTTCATGTGGCATTGAGATTAGCTCAAGGACAGTCCGTAGAGAGCTTCATGGGGTGGGTTTCCATGGCTGTGCAGCTAAATCCAAGCCTTACATCACCTAGCGAAATGCAAATTATTGCATGGTGTTGTGTAAAACAGGCCACCACTGGACCCTATGGCAGTGGAGACGTGTTCTCTGGAGCGACAATTTACACCTCTCCACTAGACTAGATGAGTATGGGTTTGGCGGTTGCCAGGAAAACGGTAATTGTCTGATTGCATTGTGCCAAGTAAAGTTTGGGCGGGAATTGTGGTGTAGTATTGTGTTTTACAGGAGCTGGGCTTGACCCTTTACTTCCAGTGAAAGGAACTCTTAATATTCAGCATACCAAAACATTTTGGAGTATTTTATGGGAACATGTTCGGAATGGCCCTGTCCTGTTCCAACATAACTGCGCACCAGGACACAACACAACGCCCATATAGACATGGATGAGCGAGTTTGGTGTGGAAGAACTTGACTGGCCTCCACAGAGTCCTGACCTCTACACCTTTGGGATGAATTAGAGCGGAGACTGCAAGCTAGGCATTCTCGTCCAACATCAGTGGATGGGTAATCAGTAAATTTGATGGAATGGACTGAATTAAAGGTCTGCTATATTTTATACTTCACCATCTGAAAGACTACTAGGAGTAACTCTTGAAGCTCTTTTCTGACCTGAGCAAATCATGTCGTATTTCAGGCCTACTTATAGTGTGCATTAGAAGTTAGTGAGGATGATCTCTGTTTATGCAACTACCCTTGGAAAAACGCAGAAACTATTGTAATTGGTGTTAAAAACATGTTTATTGATATTTACTGAGGTGTCAAAACAATTAAATTAAAGGGTACGGGCAGGCTTCAATGTTGTCTTTATGGGGGAAGTTTGCAGAAAACAATATTTAAAGTTTTTGCAGTCGTTTCAAAAAATAAATAAAACTTGGATGGAAGCATTAAAATTTCAAGACAGCAATCTTAATTCTGGCATAAATACGTATTTCTTTAGATTTCAGAAGGTCTTTTTGTGTAAATTAAATTTTTAATGTTCGTCTTGCTGTATTTCTGCAGGGAACATGCATGTGTCTCTGGCAGAAGCCTTGGAGGTTCGAGGAGGTCCTCTCCAGGAAGAGGAGGTCTGGGCAGTGCTGAGTCAGAGTGCAGAGAGCCTCCAAGAACTTTTTCACAAAGGTAGGTGAACATGGAATCAAAGGTAGAGGACTTATTCTGTCATCATCATGCATTACTATGCAATCATATCAGTTTGTAACTTAAGAAAATTTTAAACAACATATGAGTCAGAGGAAGTGAGTCAGCAGACATTGCAGTCCCTGGGTGTTAAGACAAAATTTCATTGCACCTGATTACATAGTCAAAGTCAAAGTCAACTTTATTTGTCGATTCTGCCACATGTACAGGACATACAGAGAATAGAAATTGCGTTACTCTCAATCCCTAGATAAATAGCAAATGAACATTTGAATATATTTAAATATAAAAGTGATTAAAAATGCAAGTAAAATAATTAAAAAGTAAAAATTTAAATAAATACAATTTTACATATAACAAGAAAGCTATACAATATACAATATAATGGGTAAGTGACATTGAGTGTAAACCAGGCAGAGTAGTGCAAATAGGCAAATAGTGCAAATGGAGATTTAGTAATGTACGGTAAGAGAAAGTGTAACAACAAAGTCTTATGAGGTAATGGCAGTCCAATGCTCCACAAAGTGACTGGTAACTGGTGCAGGCCAGTGAGTGAGTCAGAGAGTGTGTGTGTTTGTGTGTGTGTGACAGAGTTCAGTGAGACCGTGGAGGAGAGAGGGGAGAGGGGGCAGAATCGGGAGGGAGTTAAGCTTCCTGACAGCCTGATGGATGAAGCTGTCCTTCAGCCTGCTGGTCCTGGCCTGGAGACTCCGCAGTCTCCTCCCCGACGGCAGCAGCTTGAAGAAGCTTTGCATTGGGTGCGTGGGATCAGCCGCTATGCAAAGGGCTTTTTTAGTGAGACGGGTGCTGTAAATGTCCTGGAGGGAGGGGAGAGAGACACCAATGATCCTCTCTGCAGCTCTCACTATGCGTTGGAGGGTTCTATGACAGGACGCATTGCAGGCTCCAAACCACACAGTGATGCAGCTCGACAGGATGCTCTCGATGGTGCCTCTAGGGCAGGACTGTGTCAAATAAACTGTCAACCACTGACTTTGTGCATTTCTACAGTCTGCATGAACCAGCTTGAGTTCAACTTCTAGTTTTTCTGATTGGTTTCATTTCCAGACAGTACTGGTAATGCTGTAATAACCCTCTCTTATCAGCGTAGCCTGCAAATATTTAACATTAATTACAAGCAATCTATGCTCAAATACTCTTATACAGAAATGTATTGTCTTATGAGATAAAGCTCTGAAGATATTAAGGACAGGAATGAAAGACTGATATTTGGAATATTTTCGATAAAAGTAGTCTTGACATGGCATTGATGTACCAGTTATTTATGATATTCTCTTCTAATCAGAGACATTTTAGGAGAGACACAGAGTGAATCCTGGTTTAAAGTCTTTTCTTTCAGAAGTCCTGATGGAAGCATCTCTTCCCGTGGGAAGAACATTTGGGGCATGTCAACATACCTTTTAACCAGTTCTATCAAAGCTGACTTGTGACTCTATACATGTAGTTTCTGTCTCATGACCACTGAAATTGTGGTTAATTTATATAATAGTTCAAAAGGTGAACTAGCTAGGTGGCAAGACTTGTAGGAGAATAATGATATGAATGCACCATAATTTTTGTTTTGCTATTGTGTAGTTGTGTTGCTATGCTGAGTATATTTTTAGTTGGATAGTTTTAGACTGCATAGAGAAGCTACAATTTAACTAGCAAATGTTGAAGCCAGCTGTTATATAGTTAAAAGCTATGTAAGACAGTTTATGACAGAGTGGATTAATATTAGTAACCATTTAACTTTAATATTTGTGTTGGATGTTCTCTTAGATGAAGTTGGCCATTTATGACTAGAAACACTTTAAACAAAGAGAAAACAATAGGTTTTGGTTTGGTTTTTTTGGTGAAGTGTGTTGGATATGTGCTTTTTGCACCAGATTTGTCATTGTCTTTGTGGTTAAATGTAGGGTGAAGATTTTCCACCACTCTGAGTGTGCTAATGTGGTCAAACACCACTAGCACAGGTTTTTTTTTCTCTTGTGTAAACAGTAGTGGTTTGTATATTTATATAAGAATGATTTGTTTGAATACGTGCTGGGTGAGTGTTTCTAATTTGTTGTAGGAATTTCTCTTCACGGTCCCATTTATATATTAGAGGAGTGCCTCAGAGATTTGGTCTGATATAACATGATAGCATAACACAGTTGCTGTCGATTTCTCTGCTGCACATCTCTGATGTGAGTCTCTCGTTCCACCACCATGGATTGAGTTCTGGTGACTCAATCAACGGTGATAGATTGAGTCACCAGATCAGCCGTTCAGTAATACTAAAAATAGGCTGTGAGAACCAAATGATGCTCAGCTAATATGTAGGGGAGCATTTTTGTCTGACCTGTACTTCTCACTGGATATTTTCTCTTTCTTGAACCTTTCTCTGTGAAGCATAGAGATGGCTGTGTGGGGAAAATCCCAGTAGATCAGCAGTTTCTGACATCCTCAGACCATCCTGTGTGGCACCAACAACCATGTAACATTCAGAGTCACTCACCTTTCTTACATATTCTGATGATCTCCTATGGGTCTTGACCATATCTGCATGCGTAAATGCACCGAGTTACTGCCACGTGATTGGCTGATTACTACCCAAAATGTAACCAGTAATCTGCCATTTCCTTTTTTTTATATAGGGCTAGGTGGTAACAAAATATAAATTATTATTTATTTTATTTTAGTCAAAGTACTACCTCCGACTGCAAAGTTGTGAGCTCAGCTGAGTAAGCAGTGTTTGTAGTACAGCTAAAGTCATGTTGCAAAGTACCCAATGGCCAAGTTTTTCGGATAAGTAATTGCAGATTTACACAGACATATAATGCATATCAGAGAAAGTAGTTTATACTCCAGTTAATTTTCATTAATTTTCTTTTACTACTATGTAAAACACTTCACTTTGAGATTTTATTTGAGTAAGAGTGACTTGAGGACCTGGGGCCTCTTTGGGGGAAAAAGTTAAGTGGTCAGTGTTCTTATTAAGAACACAAATTCAGTTTTCTATTAAAGAAGAAATAAATGAATGAGAGCACATGCTATCAATTTCAGTTCCTAGAAACAAAATTGGATTCAGAAAAAATCAGGATGGACACTCAGATGGCCAAGAAAATTCCAGTCGCTGTATCTTCAAAAGCAGTTCTTCTTCATCTCTGGACTCATTGTAGGAATGGTTAAGGGGAAAAAAGCTTGCACATGTGTGTTCAAAATATCACCTACCATGAGTCTCATTTTGTAATGCTTGCTTGTCAAAAAAACATGCCAGCACTGATAAAAAGGCATTGTTTAGCTTAGAGGCATACGATTCTGATGAATTGGATAATTTGGTACCAGCTCTCAACTGGATAAGTTGCTTAGTTCTCATTCCTAGCTGAATGGGCTATAAATATAGCTGTTTAAAATTATTTCCTGTTCCTTAAGTTTAGTTAGCAGTTCAAAAGGCTAAAAACGTACATTTGAAGATGGTAGGTTATGTGATGTTGCATTGCATGGTGTTCTGTTGGCTTGACAAGCACTATCCTTCTAGCATGATTTCTGCATATATCTGCAATGTATTAAAATTTGTCATGAAATGCATGTGCTCAGGCTGAGTCAGTCTGGTCAGCAAAAGCTTCGCATGGGATAGACTTACTACTAAACCAGTTACTTTTGAGTAAGATCTTGGTCACATGAGTTTTTAAACAGGAAACTTGTATTTACTTAGTAAAAACCAGCTTTGCCTCAAATCAAATTCCTGTGTTCGTCTCCCTGCTCCTCTCAGAGTTAACTATCAGTCAAAGAAAATAATTTTGCAGCGCTGCTTAAACATTCCTTTGTGTATTTTTAAAACCTTCTCCCACCATCGCACTGGCTGTGGTTTTTTAGGAAAAGAGAATTACGCTGTGTGGCCATTCCTTTCTGCAACCATGCCCCAACTGTTATTTTCTTGCCGACTAAGAAAGCAACATGTGTTTTTGTTTACTTCAATAATCTTGAATTTCCATAAACGCCAAAGCCATAGCGAGAAACATCCACTGTGGTTGGATATGTGTAGTCACTGGATCCAGGCTGTAAATGCTTAGACAAAATTTGATGCTAGTATGAAGCTTAAAAACACAGATCTTGACTTTAACGCTGTCCTTGTGTGAATATGTGGGAATGGCTAAGAATTTATGTGAAGAAACTATGATTTATTTTTATTTTTTTCTGCTGTTCAACCGTGATGGCAAACTAATCATTGAAATGTTATTTCCATTTCCAGACCCTTCAGCCATGGGCTTCATTATATCTCCCTGGTCCCTCCTGCTCATGCCATCTGGCAACATCTCATTCACAGACGAGTATGTCACCCAGCAGGACTTAAGGGCCTTCACAGCACCAGAGGTCCTGAAGGGGAACTCCTTGACTTCTGTTTCTGACATAGAAAAGGTATAAACCATGATAATACACCACGTGGCGACAGCATCTGCCAAATTGTTTAGTCTACGTGTGTCTGTGCTCTAATCTTTTGTTGTTGCCCATATTTTTAAGTGAAATCTTGTGTTTAAACTAAACATTCATTTCGAACCATCACTTGGTGTCATCTAACCAGTCAGTGACTGTTGAGTACCCCTTGTTCTAAACATAGCCATGTTTACATTCGCTCTTTCTTACCAAGTCATGTCGGTTGTATCCTAACTAATGACATAGGTGCATTTTCTCCCTTAAATGGAGATTTTTTTTTTTTTTTTTGTCAGACATGCTTAACTTTTCTGCCTTTTGGTGGTTTGTTGGCACAAAACCATTAGTTTAATAGCCTGACAGTGGCTAGAGAAATATGTGTCAACACCTGTGTGCTCATCGGGGGGTTTCCTGCACAAAGGAATTTTTAAATTATCTTTCCCAAAGATGTTTTAGCAGAATCCAAAAGAAAATCACCATGATTGTAAGAAAAATGTTTATAACTTGCTTTGTTTATCGGTTTCACGTACTCAAGCATGATGAATAATTGTTCATTAAATGGTTAGAAATGCTGTGAAAAGGTCACATTACTGTGAAAGGTTTACATATACTTTGCGTCTTTACTGGCAGACAGATCTTCCTTACGTGCATAGCTGTGTGTCGTGCTTTCTTTTTCTGTTTCTTTAAGATCCTGCTTACGTCATTTTGCTGATGCTAGTCATTGTTTTCCTTAGCATCCAAAGTTTCAAAAGACACGCAAATGACATGCTCAATGGAAAACGAACAAATAAGGCGGAGCTATTTTTGTTCTGTCTGTATTGTCGATCACGGTTTTTTGTCTTTGTTTTTTTTAGATGTCTTGCGTTTTTAAAGTTTTGTACATTTTCTGTATTTAGTACATTTAGTCTGTTTTGCAACGTTTCGTGTTAAATGTTGGGTATAGATGATACTATTAGTCAGTGTGTATGGTTAGAGCATTTCTTCACTGAAAAAGCAGAGACAGCATGTAGATGATTCAGATTTGAAGTTGTGAGCGATCACAGCACACCCACACCCCCTCATTTTAACTCTGCCTCTCTGGTGAAGAGCAAAAACCTTGCATGACTGGATTCCCGTCTCTGGCACAGACCCACAGACCTCAACATGGTTTTTTGCTGAGTCAGTTTTCCAACCCTGGGCCTGTCTCCCCAGCTCAGTTATTTCAGTGTAGAGAATATGATCTGTTTCCTTCATAATCATACTGGGGATAAACATACGTCATGTGCAAGTTTTCCTCTTGCTTTTTTGACATATAGAGGTCATATTGTCACTTTTAATCGACGTCTAAGGTTACACGTTTTCTGAAAGTGTTAGTGTTTCTTTAAATTTGTACTCTGTGATGTGTTCCTAAAAGACCTTGAAGGCAACGTTGCATTCTTTGGCAGGCGCTGAATTATTCTTTCCTCTACCAAGCCCAACATTCAGGGGAAGTAATTTCTCTTCCACGCAACGAGCGGAGAGGAGTAAGGAGGGGAAAATGGAAAAATGTTTCTGGATTTAGGTTGAGAGCCCCTGTCCTTTTTTTCCCTCCCCCGCCTCCCCTAAAAACTCTTAGCAGTTGTTGAGCCTTAGTCCATTTATCTTTCACTTGCTTTCAGGTTTTGTGCCTCATCTTTATACATATATTGTTATTATTATTTACTGTTGCATGCATTTTGTCTTGAGTGAATGAAATATAATGTGGTGTTATTTTTCACAGATGCACATGTACTCTCTGGGGATGACCTTATTCTGGGGGGCGGACTATGAGATCCCCCATAGTCAGGTAAATCTTTAACACAGATGCTTCCTTCCAAATGTGCAGAGCAAGGGTGTCAAACATATGGCCTGGGGGTCCAGAATGGCCCACCAAAGGCTCCAATCCGGCCACCTGGACAGCTTTGGATGTGGAATTCTGTGTACACTTTAACAAAGTCTTATAAACTAAAAGTATATATATATTTATATTCAGTGAAGTGAATATACATTAAAAAAAAATCTTAGAGTTTAGATAGCAGCACATTTTAAAGTGTAGAAGTGATACATTGTTGCCTGTGTGAGACTGAACTAAAGATATGACATCAGGTGTTTAAATGGCACACTTGGCAAATACAGCAAGTGTTGAACGGGTTTTACTGGAAGAGACACACCTGTGTTTGTCAAGGTTTAATAGTATCTATCATGTTGAACATTGTGGAATTACTTAAAATTCAGCTGTCAAACCTGCACAGGCATGCTGCCGAAATGGTGGAGAACAGTGGAGTAGGAGAAAGTAGCGCATGTCCCTCTATTGTTGTACCAAATACTTCCACAGATACCTGTACCAATGAGGTTTCAGGCATATCTGGCTTTTTCCAAACTATGATCTTCACATCTAGATAAGAAATGGAAGAAAAGGTAAAGGCACTCTGGAATTTACAGAGATGGTTTGAAGACATGCTCATATCTCGACCAGAGTCAGTCAGGTATAAAAGATAATCTGCACAGCGTGCTCACTATTGTGAGAAAATACCACCCACAGTTTAGAGGCATCTCACACTCAAGTTTGCCATCAGCTCGGCTTCACTGAAAGGCTGAGGCTCCATCCACTCTCATCCATCCACATCTCATCAGCCTTTCCTGTCACCCTTAAAAGTGCTGCTGCGCGCACTTAAAACACATAACGCTATGTCATTCTACTCAACTCTCCAGTAGAATAGGTAAAGAAATACTTTGTTCATCCCGTATTTTGAAAAATCCCATGATATATGGAGGAAAAAACAAAATCAAAGCATTTTGTCTGTGGAATGGGTGGATTGCAACATTCGCTCTGTTGAAAAACTCCCCTTTATTTCTAAGATAAGGTAAATGTTGGAAATCAGTTGCTAGCTCACTGCCCACAGCCAAATGCTACAGTACCAAAAAATATGAAAAAATAAAAGATGATCGAGTGCATAAAAAATATTTTGTACTGGTGATGGGCACTAAGAAAAGCTTCCAACATGCCAACAGTCTTATCAGTACCTGTTATCGCTGCTGGTATGTTTTTCTGACAGTCATGTATTGCAAAACAAGGCAAAAATCACAATAGTACTGCTTTGGCATACCAGAGTCGTCTTATTTTTCTTTTTCTTAAACTACCCAGAAAATCGATAAAGAATCAGGGATACAAGCACAGTCAGTACTGGAGTTGATATCATTAAAATCTTATCAATTACCCAATTCTTTATCTAAAGTAGGAAAATTTTTCATCCAAGTGACCTAAAACTCAACACAGTACTTCTGTGATACCCCGGCAATACACCTGCATGATGTAAAATGATCCGACT
The DNA here is from genome assembly GCF_963969265.1 of Rhamphochromis sp. 'chilingali'. Classification (NCBI taxonomy): domain Eukaryota; kingdom Metazoa; phylum Chordata; class Actinopteri; order Cichliformes; family Cichlidae; genus Rhamphochromis; species Rhamphochromis sp. 'chilingali'. The sequence continues at coordinate 19,658,441 of NC_137930.1, read as the reverse complement.
TGTTGAAAAACATGAAGAATGAACAGAAATGCATGTAAAGAAGGCACTTTTGGATAACAGAAACTATTTTCATAATGTAATACCTGTTGGAGGTAGTATACGTGTTTTTACTTCTACAAACCACTGAATTGGGGACCATCACATCTCTCAGAAATCTGTTTTTAGGGTCTTTTTGTTTTAAGCTTCCATCATGGACTGGGTACTTTCTTATCATAAGACAAAGGTTTTAAGATATGTGCAGATGAAAGTGTACCTTGTTTGATTAAACACAGGAATCCACCACCAAAATTTCCCATTTTTAAAAACAGAGAAAATGAAGAAGCTGAAAACAGGATTAACAGAAACTAAAGAATGAAAACATTAGGTGGTGTCCTAGCCTTGCTTCAGTTCCTGTTTGTGAATGTGCATCTACTGTTGATCAAAACAACTGCTTGTAATGTATCTGCTGAGCCCTCCCAACTGCTAAAGTGTTCGGTCCAAAAGCAGCCAAACTTTTCTCCGTTTAACAGAGAGATGAATTCTGATATTATTTAATAAAGTTTAATTTGATGTCATGTAGTGACTGTGACGCTAATTAAAATCTAGACCAACCTTTTGCCAGGATGCTTGAGAACAAGACGCTCTTTTCACTGTTTGTATCTTAACTGTGTTATTTCCCCCCACACCCCCACCCCTATGCAGCCTATGGAGCTGGGAGAACACATAAACAGTTTACTCCTCAACATGTGTGATGACATTACATTGAGTCGAATATCACTGCGCACAGTCCTGGACATCTCCAGCAAACACATCCGAAACTCCAGCTGTGACCCTCCTTTCAGTTATATCAGAAGACTCGTCAGGACAGTGCTGGGCAGCCTTTCTCAGGTATAACATGTGATGATGTATATATAATGAAATTCCAGCATTCCTGTCTAAGAGTCCATATTTGCGAAACTGTCAGGAAGCCTTTATAGGAAGAATGCTTCTTAGCTAAGTGTATGTTAAAGACCTATAACAAGCTCTTCCAAAAGCACGCTAGGTTTGAATTATACAACAGGTGATGTGGTCATGCTGATAGAACATGTTTCAGGACGTCTTCCTTCTTTCACCCTCACTCTTTGTTTTTCATTTTCTGTCTTTTTCACAGCTGGACGGTTTGCTGACTGACAGAGAATCTCTTCCGGAGCGGAGCAAAGAGATTCGGGAGAGGCTGAGGGGCAAAGGGTTGCCCTCAGGTAAGATGAGCTGCACCTAAGTGACACACAGTAACGTTGCAGTGGTGTGCTCAAAATCATTAATTTCCACACTGAGTCGTATCTATTGGCTGCAGGCGGATAAAAGGCTGCCAACGCGATAAGGTTTTTATTTATTTTTAGTGTCGAACTCAGCAAATATTAGTCCGTTGCACTTAAATGTTTTGTTTACCTACATTCTGTGTAATCTTCATATGAGGGTCACAAGTTCAGCCTCTCTCTAAAACAAATCACCAGATCTTAGATAAGCAGGCTTTGTTTAGAACGTTTGGGAACACTTTGAAATTCAATTTGTCAAGCGAGTCCAGAGATGACCCAAAACATGTGTCCACTGATAGATACAGAGAATAACATTGTGACATGGAAGATTAAATAACAATCTGGTATATGTTGGATGAATAGTGAATTGCCATTGTGTTGAAGATTATATTGACAGTAGCCAAGTCTTCATCTCTGAAACAGCCAACTATGCAGGGTGCTTGTTGTTGTCGGTATAAAGTTATTCATGGAAAGAAAAACAATCAAATTGCGAAAGGGTGTTAGGGGTTCTCACAACTTACTGAGCTCCTTCTGTGGTGCCAGAAACCACGGGACACCTTCAGAGGTCCATAAGTCGGTTAAAATGTTTGGCAAAACACGAAAGAACGGCAGCTCATGGGGTCATCGTAATATGCTGGCCTGGTGGTTTTACTCACCCCTAATCTTTAAGCTGTGAGGGCTTAACAGTTTATGCTGGTTGCCCACATGTTTATTAAAAATATATTTTAATGAAGAAAGTATCAAATGTAAATTGCTCACCTTGTTTTCTAACCATTTATCAGTGACATACTCAGTCTGCAGTCTGTGGGAAAGAAGTGAAAGTAGTCAGAGAGAGGAACACCAAGTTACAACCTCGAGTCTGATTTAATTCAGGAAAATATGAACAAATCTTCCCAGTGGTTTCTGAGAGAACTCGGGCATTTTTCCAGGCCATGAAGAGGAGAGCAGAGCACAAACATGGCTTCCATCTCCATTATGTAAGCACGGCATGGCATTGATTACAGATGCATATTTTGGAGTCATCAGTGTAGCTGCTGGTCTCCTGTTTGTATCAGTGCTTTGTTTCCCTGGTTGATCCCCAGCCAGCCCTAGGGAAAGTACATGCAAAGAGTATTACTCAGTTCTTAAGCATCTTTCCTCTGAAAGGACCAGCTCTCTCTCTCTGTGTCACCCTTAACCCAGTGGCTCCAAGTTCTTATTGCTGCTTAGGGAATTTAGATATTGTCTTTGTTCCTTTTACACATGCTGTGCATGTCATCATTGTGATCGACTGGCAGCGTGTCTGGGAGTGTAACTCACCTCTTTGACAAATCAAAGACATGCAGCATAAATTTTTTTTTATTCCAGTTTTACTCAGTCAAGTTTTTTCAAGTTTCCTCCTGAGTTCCTGGAAGACTGGAATCTGGCTATCTTTAATGCATTTCCAAACATATGCTTTCTAGATTAAAACCAACCCACATGCAGGATTTTTATTTTTTTACAGGCCTCAACATCTGCCCGTTTACCCTCTTGTTTCTGTATTTCTTCCCTTTGTTTTGTTCCTGCATACTTCACTGGTTTATTTCTCACTAAAAAATAGACTTTACTAGTATTGTTTATATGCCTGGAAAGGCAAACTTAAAATTTATGGATGGTGAAAGCAAAAGTTCTTATTCGGGGAAAGGCAGTGCTAGATTGTAAGATGCTTGTGGCAGAAATTGTTAGTTATTGGGCCACAATTTGGTTTCCTTTTAAAACAATGGAAAAATAGTTTCTCAACAAACTGAGGAACTGTAGTAATATTAGCTTTTTATTCCTTGGGCTGCTGTTGTTTGTTTTACATGCAAAAGTGTAACAGTCATATACTATTGGACACAAAGCAGCTATTTTAACACTTGTCAGCCTCTGTATCTGCTTGGTGTTTAAAATTTTGGTTCTCCCCTGCTCTTAGGGAGGAGTGCTGCCCCTCGGGTTCTGGAGCGCTACAGAGCGAAGACTCAGGAACAAACCTCTCTAAACCGAGGCCTTAGTCGTTCCATGGGCTCACTGCCAATCCAGGATCTTTTGAAGGGGGATGACGGGGCAGCTTTACAGTATTCCCTGTCTGATTATCACACCAATTCTGACTTACCCAGTGAACTCTACCCAAAGCCCCCCTCGCTCCATTCCCAGCGTTCTTATCCCTATCTGCACCCCTTTCACCCCCAGCAAAAAGGCCGGCCTGTGGAACTGGACCGTAGATCTCTGCCTTTCTCCAGTGGGGAACTGAAGCTAAGTCAGCCCAGGAAGACCTGGGCTTCCTCTGTGGACTTGGCTTGCATTGACCCAGAGGCTCTTCGCTTTGGGGCTTTGGAGGATGCAAGAAGAGGCAGTAGTGCCTTAAGTACACACTCCAGTGGCAGGCGCAAATCACCTTTGCAAGCTTTAAGAGAAAGGGATTCTCAATACCTTGAGTTTGGTGGGCTGAACAGTCGGAAGCCTCATCACCACTCAGCCTTGTCTGTAGGCTCGGGCATCACCGGTGCCTATGACAAGATCAAGGAAAAACAGAGGAAACTTCAGGCGCTAAGACAAGCAGTGGATGGTGAGTATGCTGAAGCTAGGGGTTTAATTTAATAGAGAATTTGTACAAATGAATGTTTTCAGGGTTAAGTTTGTGTTGTTGTGTGTTTGTTAAATTCCTTGACAAATTTTCAAAACAAAATACGAACCAGAATCATGTAATTCAAAGTGGTATCACGTTGTGGTTGTGACGCCTACTGTGGACAACGTGTTGTGAATGATTTTCACTTTTAGGAAAAAAAACCATCATGGCAGTTTTGGCCTTTTCTTGGAAGCTGGCGCTGATTTAATATAAACAGAATGACTAACAAGCTGTTGTTTTCATTCCATGGGATGTTTTTTCAATGTAAGTCTTTCCTTATTTCAACACATCACAAACAACAAGCACCTGGTTGCTTTTGGTCATGTGTGCTTAGGAGTCCTTTGTCAGAGCATACAACATGTGGCCTATAGTGTGTAAAAATGTAAGATTGCTGTTATGTGTGTGGTTGGCCACAACAAATTTCTTGGGTTTAGTCTGCAACTGTGGCAAGGAAGGAAGTCTTAAGTAAAACAGACCAGTTCAGGGTCACTTGATGTAAGTTAAGTGTCAGACTCTGTAGTGCATGGATTTATCAGGCACAGCATGGAGTCATCAGCTGACCTGATCTGAAAGACAAAAATAAAGTGAAAGCAACGGGATCAAGTGAGCAACCAAGACAGTTGGACTAGTTACAAGTTGCGTATCCATCTGTAGTAACTACCACCTAAGTGTTGTGAAGTATGGGGAACCGGGTGCTGGCTTGGTGGTGGCTGGGCAGCAAGGTTTAGACAGAATGACTCATTGCTACAGTGACCAGTAATTATAGGTTGGCTTAATTCTAGCCTGCTGCTGACTGTCAGAGATGTTATATACAAAATCCCTTTAAAAAAAAAAAAAAATTATCATGGCTATAAACATGCATATAAAGGATAGATGCGAACTAGTTACATACTTTCAGTGTGTACAGACTGAAAGGAAAATAGTCTTAAAATAATAGCACAATGCTTAAATCAAGGACATCAAGCAGAACTGTTTAACACGTCAGTCATCTGTTATAAGAGCTTTAAGTTTCCTGTTGGAGATTATGAAATTCTTAGTAAAGTAAGTTTATGCAGTGAGTCACATGTCTCTTGGCCAGCTGAGAGCCGTTTAAGGCGCATGAGGCTTGAATGATTTCATACAATAAACCACTGTCTTCTACCTCTTGCTCTCTTGCTGTTCTTGCAACATCCCCACTCTGTGCTCCGTCCAGCCTTCAGCCTCCCTGCTTTTCTCGCAGCTATTTTTGATGCTGACTGAACCACCAACCAAGCATTCTTTTCCTCGACTGTGGCTTTTCATCCCCCAGCAAGTACCTTCTTGCCTTCTTTTCTTTCACTCCCCTTTGCTTTGTATCGATTGTAATTTAGAGGATTTAAGGGTTTGTTTGGTTTTTTTATTTTTTATTTCTTCATCTCATGAAAGTGCAAGACTTTGTCACTTCACACCTTATGGGTAGTAGAGCAGGGCGATATGGCCAAAAATATTTATCACGATATATATTTGAAAATTTGCGATAACGATATAACAGACGATATAATTGATGCGAGACAAAATACAACTCCAAAACATTACTAGCGCAAAAAGACAACCTTCCATTTATTTTCACTTAAACAAGAAGCTGGTTTTTATGTACATTAAAGCTTTATAAAAATGTAACAGTGCAAATGCAAATTCCTTGCTGAAAGTTTAACCAAAAGGCATTTCCAGTAGAAATGGGCTGACATATCCTGAGCATAACCATGTATAATATCCACTGAAGTTAAAAAGAGGTGCTTTGCAACATTAAACTGCAGTGTGCAGTACGTATTTTTTGGACCATAAGGTGCACGGGATTATATGGCACATTAAGCGAAACAAAGCAGTCAGATAAATCAAACTTTATTAAACTCATTCTTCTTCCTTCCTCCATTTCTGTACCATTGATTCATTAATGTTGAATTCTCTGGCAGCTGCTCTATTCCCATGTTGTTGCAGTATATTAATGACTAACCTCGTATTGTGGATGGATTATCTCAGTTGTTCTCCTGACTGAAGTTTGGTCCGTTTACAGCATCCTGCCATGCGATTGCATTTGTCTCTAACCATGAAGAACCTTCACGTTCACTTTTATAAGTGGAAAAGTGTTAGTGTTCGTCCTCCAGCTTCACTGTTTATGTTATGCTAACATAGCTGTGTCGCTAGCGATCACGTAGCACATCATTATATACCAGCTAGCCCAACTTCAGTAACCCTACAAACGTCACTGCTGTTTAGTTTCCTGTCTTCATTTATGTTGGAAGTGATAGCAGAGCTGTACGTTTGATTTTTTTCAGAAATCTCTCAGTTAGAACATGCAATATCATGCTTAGGTAACTAGCGAAACTAGCGAGCTAACTTCCGCTAGCTTCCTGCTAACTTCTAACTCCGTTAAATGTAATAACTTTTGTTTTCATGGATGCCTGGAAGTTAAACTTTATAGTTACACCTGGTAAAGCAGCAATGCTGATCGTTTTATTAAAGATGAAAGAATTTAGACAGTTTTTAACTCTAAGTGATGCTGCAGTGTTGTTTGACCTGAAGTATACGGAGTTTAGGACCCAGATTACTCCCAGATTTAAGAGCATCTTAGTCCGACAAATATGACAATAACAACAGCCGCTTGCATGTTCTGCAAAAAAATGTGCTTTATTGTGTATCTGACGGACAAACACCAAACCAGTTCCACATCACGGAAGTTGCACCATTTTTACAAACCAATTCTGGTTCATCAGTTTCACTCAACAATCGGCCATGTGCGTATGAAAACAAAGGCACTGCGCATGCGCGTTTTACTCCCATTCTATCGCGATATTTCATTTTCCTATCGTTGCCTAACATTATACCGGTATTACCGTGAACGGTATAATATGGCCCAGCCCTAATGGGTAGCATGAGCAACACCTTCATATAACTGCTAAGATGACACAAAAACAAGGTCCAGATTTAAAGAGTCACTAAAAAAAGTCCAGCAGATATTTCCAATTTAAGATCCACAAACTGAAAGAAACTTAAACTAAAGCTTTGGGATGACTGCCACACGCTGCAGGCTTTAACACTGTGGTAAATATTTTTTTAAAAATGAGATTTTTAGCAAGGAATTGTGGGGAAAAATGGCATTACTGTTGTGTTTGTGATTGCTTGTGAATGTGCAACGAAGACTGAGTGGGTTGAACTATTCATTAATATTAAATGATGGATATTACAAAGCATCCTGGAGAGAAGCTTTGTTTACTGCCGTCAGAAGTGACTGAGGGTGTCTGCAAAGGGTGAGCCAACTGTTCTTTGGCTACACCATGAATGGGCCTAATTGAGTACAAACCATTTGGAGGGGGCCTTGTTGGATGTGTTTCTTGGCAGAGACCTCTTTTCCTTTTCTTTTTTTTTTCTCTCTCTCACTTCTTTCTGTTCTTTTCTGCAGGAAAGTGATGGCACAGCAGTGGTCAGTGGTCTCAGGTTTTACAGGGTTAAACAGCCCTTGACTGCCCTTCTGTGTGTGCGTGCATTTACAAGTCTTGTCTAAATGTATTGCAACGCTCACGTTTGTGTGCTTGTGTGCATGCCTTTGTGTGCATGGGCATGTCTGTACCTGGGCTCTTCTGTCTCAAACAACCCCCACACACCATTTTTGGTGTCAGTCTTAAATAAGTCAAAGCTTTCCTTGTCGAACTGGAGGCTGTAATAGGAGTCATGCGTAGCAGATGAGGGAATTCCTAACATTATTGGACTTTTCCGGCACTTGGCAGCAGATTATGTGGGTTTCTGCCGGGGTGGGTCCATGTTGGACAGCGGTACAGAACGCTGCTGCTCCAGAGGAAGGGGAGGTGTGTCTGTAAATCACAGCCTTTTGAAATTGTCTTAATTATTCTATTTGAGTCAGCAGGAGATGAGATTGCTGAGTGTTTGTTTTTTTTTGTGGAAAGCTGTTGACTGTTTGTTATTTCTAAACCATTTGAGCTACCTAACTTATTTCCTCTTCACATTATGAATAATGTCCAATGTCCAATTATTTAGTGCTCCGAGGGACTAAATAACCTCAGAGCACAGTCAGAGTAGGGTCTTTTTCTCAGTGTAAAATACTTAAAGACTGAAGGACTGTAGACACTTGTAGTACATGCAGAGGTGTCACCTACATAAAGTCAGATCATGGAGATAAACATGTATGTGAGGACAAATGAAAGATGAAGTGCAGCCTGGAGAAAGCTTGGTGGTGAATGCATGCTTTGATAATTCTTTCCTAGAATTGATGCTCTTTGCCTTAAAGTATGTAGAGACTGTTATGTAGAGGCTGCTTTTCCAGCAAGTTTGTGTGGAGTGCTCTCTCTCCTGCAAAGTATTTCCAGAAAACAAAACATACGAACAACAGAAGTACTCATCTTTTTTTCTGTCATTACAATCTTTAAGAAAAAGAAGGATTTTATTGCATTATTTATTTACCTTTACGGTTTCCTTTATATTTTCCTGTGAATGAAGCTGGTATAATTGGTGGCACTGAGAATGAGCTTTGCACTACATCTTTTTTGAACTCTGCATTTTTCTAACCCTTCTGTTCCCTTGCTTACTTATAAACATTTACATTATGAGGGAAATCTCACTCTCCACTCAGCTGTTATCATCTCTGTTACTTTTTGAAATTACCTAAAAGCACCGACTGACACACTGGTCCTAGGGATTATTTGTTTTTTGGGTTTTTTTGGGGTGATTTGTTTTTTCTTGTCTTTGTTACAACTAACTCATTTAGTGCTGTTTCCATGACCAAAAAGAGTGTGTGGCACATGAATCATCTTAAATCTGTATCCAGATTCAGGTTGCCACATTCATAAAAATATATTTATATTTTGCGTGGGTCAGCACAGTGTGGTAATCTCACAGCTGGGCTCAAACTTTTCTGCATGGGTTTTTCCAGGTGCTTCGGTTGCTTCCATAGTCCAAAGACAATCGGGTTAGATGAGGAGGAAACTCGTAAGTGTGGTTGTCGGGATTGACCAACGACCTGTCAAAATGGGTGCCCCGCCCTGGATGAAATTTATCTGGGATAGGCTCCAAGCTTTTTTCTGTTATTTTTAGCACCTCCAGGACCTCACCAGACTTAGGGAGTCAGGGTAGGGGTTGTTTTGTTGTTGTTTTTTTGTTGTTTTTTTTAACAGTGGGGTTACAATTCTTTTTTTATTTTTTTTTCCTTCCTTGACAAGGTTGATAAAACTGAAATAACCTCCAGTATCATTCTGACTTATAGCAAAACATCGTAGTTGAAATAGTAGAAGTAGATTCCTTTAAAATCAAATGCTTTATTGCTTTTTATCATGTTTCCTCCTTTCTGTGAAGCTCAGTAAAGTGTTGTTAAGTAATCCATATTGATAAATATGGTTTTTTTTTTATTAGCTGTTGTAAGCTCCTCTTCTTTGAAAAAGCTTTTTCATGATGATAATTTTTCTCTGCATTGTATTCTTCACCTCAGTGTTTCTAAAACTCACCTAAGTATAAAGGCAGGTGACTGCACGTATGTATGTCTCAGTGAGGGCTTTGAAGCAGAAATGCAAGTCATTGTGACTGCATGGGTAACTTACTGTAAATTACACAAGACTGCTCCTCTGTGCACCTTTTTGTGTTAAAGGAAATGAGTCACCGTCCACTGGAAGATGGAAAACTATTTTGGGTGATAGTCCAACCAGTCCTCCTTCCTCTAAGTAACATTATAGTGGCTGTCGGGCCACAATGCTTTTTTGCTTAACATGTTTACGAAAGACAGAGATCAGTACAAGTTGAACTCTGTTGTTTTGTGAAACTGTAAAATAAAATGCCTTAGCAGTGACTTGGGAATCCCATTCATTCAAGCTATGTAGTTGGTACTGAGGAGCAGGATTTTCAAGTTCTGTGTACAATGCAAAGAGCACATGATACATTAGGGTAGGTTTCAGATTGAATCATATTGTTTGTTTGTTTTTTCTCAGTTACCACAGATTTTTAGGTTATTATTAAGTTAATTGGGCTTTGCTTTGAGAAACATTTAAGTGTGGGGAACTGGTCTGTACTTGCTGTGGTGCTGTGGTTCACCCAGTCTAGCAAGACAAAAGTTTACGCCTTAAATTAAAAAAAAAAAAAAAAAGCATTCTAACCTGACTGGAGGCATGCCTGCATACACTTGCTAAATCTGCTTTTCCTTGTAGGTACATATGCCTTTCATTAGGAGTGTTTACCCACAGCATGACTAAATCCTGCTTTGTGTGTATTATTTTACAGGCTTAGTGTCACCGTTTGGTTTCAGTAGATTGTGGAGTAAATGAAAACATGCGCCCATCAATTCATATGTTGTCCTAGCCCCATAAAGTCTCATACAACTTATTGTAAACCTCTGTTTTATGTAACATTGACAAATACACGGCTTCACCTTAACACCTTAATTTGTATTAAGTGCATGAAGTTATCCCTTTTGTTGTTATTGATGTTATTATTGTTATTACTATACTACTGTGTGGTTTGTATAATACATAATTTTCAAATGAATTTCTCTGTTGCCAGATCCAGTCCACACCCACCACAGGTACCACAGTGATTACAGTTCATCCAGTGAAAGCCCCTCACTCGCCTCCTCTGATCCAGATTACAGGCAAGGTAAAAGACGCCACTGACAAATCCTTTACTGCTATTACACTTTTAATGGCGATCCCACCCACACATAGCATACTATGAAATGTAACTAACAGGTGATAGGTGCCGCACACATGTAACTCATCTTGGCTATGTGCATGCAAGAGAATAAATCAGTCACTTAATAATAACATGAGAGAGCCATACTGAGCTGTGGCTGTTCTGCTAATACTCAGTTTCCGCAGTGGCTTACGGTGACTTCATAGTGCACTTTTTAGGCTTAAAGCGAAGTGCCGCTGCTTTTGCTTGATTTAGAAGCACAGCAGCAGACCTGGCAGTTTCCCATGTTGAGGTAACTTCCAATCAACTGCTGTTATTTGATTGTCTGATGCCGCTAAACAAATTGCATGTTGCCTTTCACTATGTAAGATTGCATAAGGTAAGAATTCCTTTCCACTGTCAGTGAAAAATTAAATTGTGCAATGCACCTTATTGTTATTGTAGTAGTAGTGTGCATAATGTAAGGGCGATCGTGGCTCAAGAGTTGGGAGTTCGCCTTGTAATCGAAGGTTGCCGGTTCGAGCCCCGGCTTGGACAGTCTCGGTCGTTGTGTCCTTGGGCAAGACACTTCACCCGTTGCCTACTGGTGGTGGTCAGAGGGCCCGGTGGCGCCAGTGTCCAGCAGCCTCGCCTCTGTCAGTGCGCCCCAGGGTGGCTGTGGCTACAATGTAGCTGCCATCACCAGTGTGTGAATGTGTGTGTGAATGGGTGGATGACTGGATATGTAAAGCGCTTTGGGGTCCTTGGGGACTAGTAAAGCGCTATATAAATACAGACCATTTACCATTTCCACACTAGGACTACTCAAGATTAATTCACTTAAAATTGTCAACACAACAGAAGGCTGAGCTAGTCAATGAGGAGTTCAGTTAAGATCAGCCTAAAAGTTAAGACATTAACTGGCTAACTTTTTCCATCCATATCACTAAAAACAAATCCCTGCTGCAAAATTTAGTTAAAGGCCAAAAAGACTTGAAGCCCATTCTAATGTAACCCTGCACCAAAGTTTAACACTGAAAAAGAAACTTGTGGATCTATATTATTCACTAGAATGTAGTGGAATTCTAAAGCATCTCTAACATAGTTTGTGTTACTAAATCCAAACCTGTTTTTAAACATGCATTCAGTAATAACTTATAAGACAGAAAAGCTGTATGTCATTACTTTATTACACCTACCGTTGCTGTAATGCAGCACACTTTATTGCAAGGCAACAGAGATGCCATTTGTTGTGCTGATTTTACTCTTCTATAATTGCACCTTTGACAGGTATATTTGCAGCACCATGTGTGCGTGTCTGTTTTACTATAAAAATGTAAAAACAGCATTTAGCCCTTTGGCTTTTTTGTGCACCTCTATGCTTGGATGCTTTTGCATCTTTTTTGGGGGGGGGGGTTTCTCTTTATGTTTAAAAAAAAAAAAAAAAAAAAAAAAAAAAAAATGCCACTAGCCTACTGGTGACTGCAGAGGAAAATTAGCCTGTATAGCTAATTTTGGCATACTTACATGATGGACCTAAGTATTCATGTTAATTGATGTGTATTTTCCTTTGTTTTTGTTTATTGTACTGACATTCTGCTGTCTTTTCTAGCTAAGAAACCTGGTGAAATTGGCAGGTATGGCTCCCAGCTGGCACTTCTAACCGAACATGACGCGTTGGCGCTGGCAAGCCACAATGCAAACAGACACAGGTAATGCCCAGTCTCCCCCCCCCCCCCCCCCCCCCCCCCCCCCCTTCACGTGCCCCTCACCCATCCCACCCCCACCTCACAAATATCCTGGTGAATGAGGAAGCTATCCTGTTTGGTACTCTAAGCCACAAACATACAGCTGGTGTGGCTTGGCAGGGTCAGCTCCATGCTTCACTAGTGAGGTCATCTAATGTGACATCCACATTCAACATTCTCTGTCTCTCTCTAATCTCTGGCATTATAGATCAGAACTGCCTGCTGTTGTTCAGCCTGCTCAACAATTTGTCCCACAGCAGAGCCCCTTTTTCTTCCCTTTTTCCCCAGAATGCTAAAGCGAAAACATCAGCTGTACACAAAAAGCCATTTTGCTGCTAGCTTTAAACTTGTCCATTACATAAAAAATGAAACAAAGTGTCCAAATAGAAGACGTATCTTCACATAAACCCCACCACACACTCACACAGAGAGAATAGCTTCCTTTTTGCTTATAGACAGCATCAGACTCTTCTGACACCCATCCTCTTCTCTTCTTTTCCCTGCAGGCACAATGAGGGGGGAGCTGACACTCTGGTTGGAGCAGAGTTGCTGCTGCAGAGGCAAGAGGAGGAAGTGCAGCGGCTTCAGGCCCACATGGCCCACAGGCTGTCCAGGGCCAACCTCTACCCCACAGACGACCCCTTGGCCCTTCAAGAGTCTCTCTATACCTCTTCTGTACCTCCACGCAAACTCAAGGTTTGCACATGTAGCAGTATTACTGATGTTCTGTTAATTATGATCTTTCTTGCAGTTTTGGACTTTTTTTTTTCTTTACAAAAGACATTCGTATTTAAATATAGAAAGGCTCTTTAATCACTATGGAGCACACTAACTCTAGAACGGCATCCAAGTTCTGAGCATTTGTGGCCTTGAAGCGTGTTTGCATTGCAATATTTGATGATGGATGTATAATTTAGACTCACATGAGCTCATTGGCAGCAAACTTGTTGATGCTCTAAAGATGAACTGCTGACTGGAGTACATAATTCATTTCAGCCTCCTTATAGTAATTAAAAGTATGTAGGATTGTGGGACGTGTGGATTTTTTCCCCTCCCTTTTTTCCCTTGTGGGATGGTCTAATTTGGCAGTATTTACCAAATACCAAATAATAGTTACCATGCTTATCAACACAGTTGGTAAGCATGGTAACAATTGTGTTGCTGTTCCCAGTATACCATAAATACTATAGAATATTATATTGCCAATAAATTAAGCACCCTTGCTAGGACTAGACTTTTTAGTGTGTTTGTGGTTGATTATAATTGGCGGAATTTAGGAAATAAAGGTTTCCAGTTGGAAAAACCTACAGCATGTGAGTTAAGGAAGAGGAGTCCTGCTCTTCTGACTCATGTGAGATTACATTATAGCAAAAACACAAAACAAAAAAATCAACAAGGAAATGTGTACAACACTATAAAGCATCGCAATTGGTCACTTTATGAGTTATACCTTTTTTTAGAACCTGGTTGTACCCATTCTGCTTTCAGAGTATCTTAATTCTTTGTGTCACAGATTCAACAAGGTGCTGGAAACATTATTCAGAGATTTTGGTGGATATTAACATGATGGCATCAGAGAGTTGCTTCAGATTGGTCAGCTGCACATCCATGATGCCTATCTGCCATTCCACCACATCCCAAAGGGGCTCCATTAGATTGTGATCTGGTCACTGTGCAGGCCATTTGAGTACAGTGAGCTCATTGTCATGTTCAGGAAACCAGTTTGAGATGATCTGAGCTTTGTGGCATGCTATCCTGCTGGAAGTAACCATCACAAAATGGGCATACTGTGGTCATAAAGGGATAAACGTAATTAGCAGCAATACTGAAGGTGGTTATGTTGTTTGGTACTAAGAGGCCCAAGGTTTTCCAGAAAAAATATCTCCCACATTATTACAACATTACCAGTTGCCTTGATACAAGGTGGGATGGATGCATGATGGATGGATCCTTTCATGTTGTTAAGGCCAAATTCTGACCCTTCCATCTGAGTCTGAGTCAGAAGAAATCAAGAATCACTGAACCAGGGAATGTTTTCCAATCTTCTGTTGTGCAATTTTTATAGTGAGCCTGTGTGAATTTTGGCCTTCGTTTCCTGTTCTGAAATATTCAGTCCAGCACATCTGGCACCAACAACCGTGCCACATTCAGAGTGACATGAATCCCCCTTTCTTTCCCCATTCTGATTTTCAGCTTGAACTTAAGCAGGTCGTTTACACCATGTCTCCATGCCTAAATGCACTGGGTTGTTGCCAAATTACTGGCTGATTAGATATTTGCATTAACAAGCAACTGAGTAGGTATACCTAATAAAGTGGCAGCTTAGTGTGAAGTATTTGTGTTATGCATATTTTATATCATGGGTGAGAGGGCAGTTGTAATTTTCAAAAGACCCTTTAGTGTGCTGGTAAAATAAAACTTAAGTCTAACAGTGACTTTTTTATTATGTGGTAGAACTTTCACGGACCCGAGTTTGTGAAGATGGCCAGCGAGCCCTGCGTGCCCTTATCTGTTCCCTCGTCAATAATGGTGAGAATGTAAAGTTATGCCATCTTGAAGCCAAAGAATTCATATTTTTATATCTGTTTGTAAACCATTACTCCATGCTTTGTATTCTTTAACTCAAGAAACGTGGGAAGGTGGAAGAAGTGCAGAGGAAGGTGGGTGTGGTACTGCTCAATGGCCAAAAGCTGGAGCTGAGCTGTGACATCAAGGCAGTGTGTAAAGACGTTTTTGACATGGTGGTTGCTCACACTGGACTTGTGGAGCATCATCTCTTCGGCCTCGCATACCTCAAAGGTATTGTGTGTTTGTGGTTTGAGGTGTGTGTGTGTGTGTGAGAGAATGGATGTGATCTTGTGTTATTTTGATAAGTGTTTCACAGTTGTTCTTTGTTTGTTTAGTCTTTAGTAGTTGCCCCCAGAGGTCTTAATTCTCACATAAGAAAAAAGCATTTTAAAAGTTCTTTAAAATTAACTCAAATTGTATTCGAAATAAATGTTTTCATTTTTGAAGTGGAAAGTTTAAAAGTGTATAAATGCACATAAACAAATATTGGTTTGGTTGGTTTTAGTTGTTCATTTTGATCAATTTCCTGTAAAGATGCAAAGCTTAAGACAGCCTAACTTGACTTTCTAACCCTTTCATCCTGAAAATCACACACAGAAAATGAGTTTTTCTTCGTTGATCTTGATGCCAAATTATCCAAAGTGGCCCCAGAGGGATGGAAGGAGGAGTCCAAGAAAAGGAGATCTGACATGCTTTTTAACCTTTTTTTCCGCATCAAATTCTTCCTTGAAGATATCAACTTAATACAGTAAGTGCACACAATTAGCTGGAAAAGCCAAATGTGTGCTGTCGTTACATAAAGAAATAACAGTGTGTTCATGTTGGCATATTAACCGCTTAAAGTGATTTTCTGTGGATTCTAGGCACGCATTGACCAAACATCAGTACTACCTACAGCTAAGGAAGGACATCTTGGAGGAAAGAGTGCGCTGCGGCACAGAAGATGCCATGCTGCTGGCTTCTCTGGCATTGCAGGCTGAATTTGGTGACTATCAACCTGAGGTACCCACTCAGCTGTTTATCTGTTTGTTATCAGTCAACTAAAAGTTTCTTTTCTCGTATGACTTTAAAAAAAATGTATTTCATTTGACTCTTGTATATATAAAACAATAAAAGTATCTTAAAAATAATCTCATTAATCCCGATCCTGCAGCTCCATGGGAAGACTTATTTCCGAATGGAGCACTATCTCTCGATGTCTGTCTTGGACAAAGTGGGCCAGACCACCATCAGGGAGGATCTGCCAAAGCTTCACAGCAACTACTACGGAGCAACAGAATCTGAGGCGGAGTTTGAGTTCCTTAAGGTTGGCAATAATAAAGTAGACTGCGTTTAAATTCAGTTTTCATGTCGATATCAAAAATATATTCAGTTATGGCTGAAGTTATTTTTTTCAGTAATAAATTGCAACTCAAGGTTTTTATTTTGTGATGTAAATGATTATTTTATACCAAACAGTTTACTTCGGCAGAAGGACTGACATGCAGTGTATGTTTGACAAAAAATAAGTACCGTAACAAGAGCAAAATGTCTGTTTAAATTTCATTTTGTTGTATTTTTTGTCTCATTGGAGACTACAAAAACGGATGTTTGCTTCCTCATCAACCTTAATTTGAAAAAAAAAAAACCCAAAAAACTAACCCCTGGTTCTCATTTGGAAAGTTCCTGTTTTCTATGTTAATTTGATTATTATTTGAGTATCTTAGTACCATCTCTCTTGTCTTTAAAGATGAGCCAGAAGCTGACAGAATATGGAGTCCACTTCCATCGAGTGCTTCCTGAGAAGAGATCTCAGACAGGGATCATGCTGGGTGTTTACTCCAAGGGGGTGCTCATTTTTGAAGTCCTTAATGGAAATCGTACCCCAGTGCTAAGGTTCCCCTGGAGGGAGACAAAGAAGATTTCCTTTGCGGTATGCGCTTGACTCTTATTATTCGAAATAAACCTGTATTACAGTATACCAGTATTTGTTTTCCACTATAGTGTAATCCAATTGATGGCCATTTTCACTTTGTTTATTATTATTAGCATTTTTTTGTTTCTTTTTTGTCTGTAATCCTCCAGAAAAAGAAGATTTGCCTTCAGAACACATCAGATGGCATTAAGCACCTGTTTCAGACAGACAGCAACAAGACATGTCAGTATTTGCTACAGCTGTGTTCAGATCAGCATAAGTTCCACCTGCAGATGAAGGCTCGCCAAAACAACCAGGAGCAGCAAGACCTAGGTAAGCAAGATATTATTTAGAATGATGTAAATATATAGCCAGCTAAGCGCTGCTTGTTTTTTAATAGAGATGAGGGTTAACTTGATGCATCTGTCACAGGCAACACTAATTGGAATAAATCAACGAATCAGCTCTTTGGAATTACCTGCCTCATGTTAATAAGCACTAATGATTATTATTACTATAGAATGACAGACTTTTATGTCTTTCATGTTCCCGCTCACCAGAAAACAGTTTGCAGTACTCCCTCGACTCTCGGAGTGGAGATGCCGTTGGTATGAGAGCGAGTTCGGGCAGCCTGGCCCCAAGTTTATCGACACGCTCCAACCCAGACCAACTGAAGAGAATCTCATACTCAGAGGCAGCCCTCAATAAGGCACTGTCTGGCTCAGTATTAGTCCAAGATGAGCTTCACTTTCCAGGGTTCAATCCAGCGGCCTCCACGGTCCTTTCCAATCCCCGAGCAATGAGTCGTTCCCACCACAACCTCGGGCAAATGCCAGAGTCTCCGGAGGACAGGCTGGCAGACTTGTATCGTGGTCAGTCGCACAGCGGACTTAGTCAGCCACAAGCCAACCAACTGGCCTCTCACTTCCAGCAACATCAGCGAGCCAGCTCAGACACAGACTCCATCCTACACCAACAGGACAAGTGAGTTGAGAAAAGCAAAACATGTCAAAAGCAAGACCCGGATTATTTCCCATAAGATTGATGAAACGTAATGAAAGGAAATTATGAGCAAATGCTGAATTTAACTTTATAATAAGAAATAAGAAAAATAAATAAGAAAACTGTGTTTCTCATCTTTTTATTCAATGCCTTTTTCCTCCAGTATGGGGTCCTGTACATGTGTTTAGGTTTCACTGTCAGTCTCTTCAGGGCAGACTAAAGTTACTGAGGATCTGTTGCTGAGACTACTCTGCACTACAGAGACATATAAAACTCCAGCCTGTAATTGACCCCCAGGGGTCTGTGTGTGGGTGTACATGCGCCTTAGTGTGTGTTTGTGTCATTGTGCCTTTTTTAGTAAGCAACAAGTCTGTTTTGTGTCAGCTGCTCCCCCTTGTGTCAGCTTCACAGATGACCTGTGATTTTTAGCTTAGAAATTTCAGGGGCCTAATGTTATTAAGAGAGTGTCTTCAGCGTTGTAGAAGACACCTAATTTTTCTCATCTGTGTTTTGCTTTCTCAGATCATTTGGCATACCACCCCTCAGCAGCGCAGCCTGGAGCACCAGCATGTCCAAAAAAGAATCTGACTCCTCTTCCATAGAGGATACCGGCCAAGCATATGTAGTAGGTAAGAATGCTGACCTGTGAAGAGCGGAGCATCAGAGGTGTAGAGGTCATGCCTGAAATACTGAAAGAATGCTCTTATTAATGCGTTGCATTCTTTCACAGGTGTTAGCATGCACAATTCCTCTGGACCACCTTCAACCCCAGCATCTGTGAATGGTACGTAAGGCAATGTGATTCTTGTTCCCACAGATACCAATTATTACTCATTTTTAGCATTCTGTCTCTACAACTCTAGTCTGTTCACCAATATCTCTCTGAGATTTAGCAAACCATGAATATATACAAAAAAATAGTCCAGTCTCTTTTCTCTCAGTGCTCGATGCCTGTGGACCTTGGCTTTGGCCCCGCTCCCACCATTTAATAGCTTAATTCTTGGCACTGAACTCAACTTTCATCCCAGCTTAGCCAAGCTTTTCAGGCTTGTTATTCAATTCTACTAAAGAGGGAGCCCTTCAGCTACACTGTATGTCCTCTTGAACTGATTAGTAGTTACAGTGTAGTGCTTTCAGAGTGGGCTGCGTTTTCTTCCCTGCTTACCAAACTCAAAAAGGACGTAACTGTGTTACAGAAGATGTCATGTATTTAATGTTTTTTCTTTGGACAGATTCCCTAAAGAAAAAGGTTAATGCGTTACCATCTCCAGAGAGAGAGATCACAACTGTAAACTTGAAGAAAGATGTGAAATACGGACTAGGTAAGAGTGAATGAATCTATTCATAAAATTAGTTTTATTTTACACAGTCTCTGCTGTTTTGACAACTGCTTTAAACTGCTTGAAATGCTGGGGGGACCCTGGACATGCTGTATACTTGACAGATTTCTGAGTTAAAAGAAGTGAATAACTCCCCCTTAGGCAACCTGTTGCTTTTCTATTTTAAGGACTTGGATAACCAGTAATTTTGCTGTATGCAAATCTTTCAGCTGAATAAACAAAAATGGTGTTTGCCAGAGGCTGCCTCTACATTTGCATGCAACAGTTTATAGTTTTGGGTTCATACATTTGCGGTGTGTGTTTGTCCTGTAGGGTTTCAAGTTGTAGCAGGAGAGAACTCTGGCCGCGCAGACCTTGGCACCATCATTAGCTCCGTCACTCCCGGTGGTCCCGCTGATATCAATGGCTGCCTCAAACCCGGTATGCTACTTTTTTGTTGCCACTTTCTACCTTCCGTATTCAGATGATGGTGTTCTTGTTGTCTGCTTGTGCTGATGGTTAGCTCTTAAGGTTGTTTCATTCTTGCTGTGAATATGAGTAGTTGTTGTCTGTGTGAGCAACGGTGGTCTTGTTGATTCAGGTGACCGGCTGATCTCTGTAAATGAGAAAAGCCTAGAAGGACTTTCTCACACGACCGTGGTTGATATACTTCAGAATTCTCCTGATGACGTTACTCTCGTCGTATCACAGCCCAAAGAGAGGCTCTACAAAGGTAAAATCAGGGTTACAGGTATAATTTTTGTTTTCATGTGCACCTTGTCAGGATTGATCCTGACTTTTATCCAAAACCTTTTTTGTTCCAACAGAATCTCCTGGAGGATATTCACCCTACCAGCACGGGTCTTCATTTAAGTCCCTTAACTCTGCTCAGAAACAAGAACTGGACTTTGATACCTCCTCAGAAGAGCATGCAGGAACAAGAAGCCCCAGCCCTCTACAGCAAAGTGCTGGCATACAGTCATCTAACTCATCACCAGCTCAACAGGACACTGCCCTCAGTTCTCAAGACTCTAAGACGAGCATTGTGGCTAAAACCAACCAAGCCCCTGGTGGAGTTCAGCAATACCTAGAAAGGAGTGCTGCACCCACTGCCCAACATCCAAATGTAGGTCCTGATCCTACACCACCAGCTCTACCTCCCAAAACTAGAAAATCTAAAGTGCTGGAAGCTCCCAAAGTCTCTGAGCATTCTGACCGTGGAGATTCAGACATGGACGAGGAAACTTATTCAAGTAGTCAAGAGAAACAAAAGGTCAAAAAGGTTTGTTTATTTTTTTAAATGGACTCATTTTAATGGATTCCCTGCTTTTATACATTGCCCTAGGCTCTCAATTAGGAGCTCCGTTAAGTATAATACACAGAATTGTGTCTTCTAGTAGAAATTTTCTTACGTTAATGGAACAGAATATGATTGTTTGTTTTCTATACACAAGCATTACATATAACCTGATGCTTGGCACAACTAACTGCCTGTTCTTTATAACATTTGCCTGTCATTGCATTTACACTGTCAATGAAAGGCTGCATTGCAACTGTATGCTGCATGATATTCCTTGTGTTTTTTCACTGTATTGGCTTGTTTAGTCAGTCTACTCACTCACCTTGATTTCTTTCTGCATGTTCAGGCTTGTGATAATTCACTGTAATGCCCTATTCTCTGTTTGCAGGAAAACATCATGGAAAATTTAAATGGTAATGCCTCAGGGGTCAATAGTCTCCATCCAGGAGAACTATATGACATTGAGCTGTCCAAAAAAGACAGCAGCCTGGGCTTAAGTGTCACGGTACTGTTCGGCAAGGTTTTCACCCTTTTCTTTGTTTTGCACCTTTTTTCCCCCCCCCCCCCCGACTCATCCAGTTCACATGTTGTTTGGTTTGGTTTCATTTCTTATTGCCGTGTGTTGGACGTTCTTGTGGTAATACTAACCCTCATGCATGTCAACTTTATTTTTTTAATCAAGAAGGATTTGAAAGAAAGAAATGTCACAGTATCTCTTACAGTAGGGACTTTAAATGATGTGAGTAATCACTGCTCTAATTAGTCTCTCTGGAATTTTGAATATGATTGACTTGGGTTAATTAAACCACTAAACCATTTTAACAAATCACTTTATTATGTCTTCAGACTGCTGTCACACATGAACTTGTGTTGTTGGTCTTTTTAAATTTTTAGAAGATTTAAAAATAATAAGAGCTTTGTTTAATACCTAAGCAAACTCCAGAATCACAAAATCCACCTAAAAGGTCATTTGAACAAGAGGAAAAGGAGCTTGTGTCATATGGTCATGATTCATAGTGTCTAAAACCAAGTTTTAACTTGGTCTTTGACAAAACTTGCTAAACTTCAAAATCATCATCTACTCCACCTGTGACAGTTCTTATGCACCAAAGTATAAGCTTCATTCAACCCCCGATCCAAAAAAACTGAAATATAAACTTCTGGTCTTGAATTTTCTGTTAAAATTACTTTAAAATACTTCTCTTGTACAGTTTGATATTCTCTTCACAGTTCTGAAGCCACAATAAAGATAAAGCAGTTATCATATAAAACACATCCAACCCTGCCATCAACCCCCACAGACAAATAAAGAATTATGCATTTTCTCTTTGGCTCATTTCACTAAGAGTTCTGTCATTATCTTAGGGAGGAGCTGGCACTGCTGTCCGACATGGAGGCATCTATGTGAAAGGTCTTATACCAAAAGGTGCTGCAGAGCTTGATGGAAGGATACAGAAAGGTAGACACTAGTGTAACAAATATGTAGCACAAAGGAAAAAATGAAATTGGATGAAATTTAGACTCTTTCGTCTTTGGGCAATACCTGTCTGTCTGCGGCTTAGGTGATCGTGTGGTGGCTGTCAATGGAAAGAGCCTGGAGGGGGCCACTCATCAGCAAGCGGTAGAGGCTCTCAGAGACACCGGACAGGTGAGGGGATGACAGTTCCCATGAGCCACCATGTGAGCAGTATCTTTAAATTATGTTGCTGCCTAGCTGGCATCTTAACACTTAGTTTTACTTCCTGCGTGGCTCAGACAGTGCACTTGTTGCTGGAGAGGGGTCACGTACCTGCAAACAGCATCCACGCTCCCCTCACACCTAAGAACACTCCACCATCTGCCAGCACTGGCTACGACAGAAGTCCGACCAAGAACAAGGAGCAGACACTCGAAGCCAAAGAAAAACCAGAGTACAGCTTCATCACACAAGGTAAAGGATGTGGTGTGGTTTATTTTGGGATTGGAGATCCATTTTAACGCACCCTGTAATGCTTTTTCCTGTTTTCTGTGGTCTAATTTCAGTGGTCTAATTATCATTGAAAATGCACAGCAAAGTGCAGGTTGAGGGATTATCCTTTGACCTCTTTCGTAGCACTGCAACAAAGCTAGGTTCAGACATTTAATATTCATTAGGTGCCTTTTTTTTTTCCTGTGCAATTCAGTGAATTTCACGTGTTAAATGCATAAAGACTTTTACCCAGGCTCTCAGGGCACACCATGCTATTATTTTAATTTTAAGGTTTTTTTGTTTTTTTTTAAAATAGCCACTTATCTTTTCAACAGGCAGTTGCAGAGAGACAGATAACCACTTACTATGGCACCAAAAAGGGACTTTAGAATAACCTGACAGGCAGGTCTTTTGGCAGGTTCATACCTTCTTGCTCCAAGGCAACACATGCCCCACTCCGCTGCCCAGCTCTTTGATGTATTAACTTACCTGCATAACTAATCTAACTGCACCATCAAGTAAGTTAGGTTAGTTGGTTAATGTTCCACCCTCTCCTAGTTTAGTCATTGTAAAACGACTGTAGTTTCTATAATGCGGTTTTTCTGTTGTTGTTTTTTACCCTCACCTAGCACACGAATTACTTTTATACTGCAACCTGCAGCCACTTTTTAAAGCCCAGATAGATGCTTAAGAGGCGTTTTACAGTATTTTGTCCAAGGATGCTTCCACATACGGACGCAGTAGATCAAGCCACTGATCTTAGGAATAGTAGACAACCTCCTCTAACTCTTTTGCAACCATAAGCAATACGAGTTTGCTTTTCTGCAGGTGAGAATGTAAGGGTCCATCCAGCAGATGTAATGGAAATGAATAGTAATTCCTGTACTACTGGAGACTGTTTGCAAATGATTTAAAAAGAAAAAAAAGAGTAGTTTCAGACTTCTAAAGTAAATTTCTACATTATTGAACATATGTGATTTGACATTTACTTTATAGTTACTCTGAATAACAAATTATATTGTCTTCTTTTGCCAACAGCCATCTTGAGTTTTAAAAAGGCTAACAGACTTTTTAAGATATATGCACCATTTCTTTTTGATACTTGTGTCCACCTGTAAACAATCAAATTTGGTCATACAATGTATTTTTTTTTTTCGCAGTGTTACACCAAGACTTACATCAAGATCAAATGAGCATGTGTGTACAACCCATCGTTTGCACACTGCTGTTGTATTAGAGCTGAGTAGATGGGCAGAAGCTACATAAATTGCTCTTCTGCAACAAGAGCTGGACTATCCTTTAGTTTTGTGCTCTCCCTAACTGGTTATAAATACAAGTTGGGAATGCACTTTTTGTTTTGTGTATCAGGCGTGTCCTGAAGTTGTATGTTTTTAGTCAGGTTCCTAATATACAATATACTAAATGTTTTACCAAATCAGACTATAAAATCCAGTTTTGAGCCCCCCACACCCCCAAAAGAACATCCTTTCCTTATATTTATTTGCATGTAATTTTAAGAGGTTGGGTACACCGTCTACAGGTTGTTAGTGTATTATATGGCTGTTATTATAATAAGCTATAATTCATTCTGGTTTTATATTTTATCTTATTCTGTGTGACCATTCATCTCCTCACGTCAGATTCTCCAAAAGCCTAGAAACTTTTAAAACTGCTCTTAAAACTCACCTCTTTTCATTGGCTTTTAGAAAGGTTTAATTTATTTGTTTATTTATTTTTTATTTGATCAGCGAGGTGTTTTACGAAATTGTGTTCTATTGTATTTTTATCTGTATTTACTGTACAGCACTTTGGTCAGCCTTGGTTGTTTTTAAATGTGCTCTATAAATAAACTTGACTTGACTTGACTTGACCATCTATGGCAATAACTGCAAATTCATGTGTTCTGTTTCACAGATAATATGTTTGAGGTGTGCCTGCTGAAAAACACATCAGGGCTGGGTTTCAGTTTTAGCCGAGAGGAGAACATCCCCAACGAACCCCCTGGCTCCAGCATGGTGAGGGTTAAAAAACTGTTTCCTGGCCAGCCAGCCGCAGAAAGCGGTCGTATCAAAGTTGGTGATGTCATCTTGCGTGTCAATCAAACCCCACTCAAAGGACTCTCGCAACATGTATGTAATACACTTTGTCTCAGTTCCCATTCAAGAATCACATCAAAGTTATTTGATGTCATAATGTGTTTGAAATTGTGGTTCCTTTACATTTTGTGTAGGAGGTGATATCCGCTCTGAGAGGAACTGGTCAAGAGGTGACTTTGCTTCTCTGTAGACCTGAGCATGGCATTCTTCCTGAGATGGACACTGCAGCTTTGGTGAGTCACTTAATATTTTCCTCATCACTGAGAGTCTTTCAAGCATTAGTTGAAAACTTAAATTGAACCAAATTTCTTCCTAGACACCTAAGCCATCGCCTAGAAAGACACCAGGGACATTTGGAGAGCCCAGCTTGAACTTAGAAAGGCTCACGTCTGCTCCAGGGAGTAAGAAACAGGGCCCTGTGGAAGACGCCCTGGAGAGGCTGCTACACAGAACCCCTGGCCGACGCAACAGCTACAGCGACAGCACCGATGGGGATGAGGAGGTGGAAGAAGCTTTCAGCGCAGGCTCTGTGGAGAACAGCAGGCAGAACTGGGAGCGGAGTGTTTACCAGACCTCCGGTAGCAACCCGGGACTGGGACGCTACGACAGCAGTGGTCATCTGGATGACATGCACTCAGCTTTTTATTCCTCAAATCTATCAATGACAAGATCAGACCTCAGCAACCGGTAATTCATCTAATGTTAAATACTCGATTAGCATTATCAGTTATAAATGTGATTATTAGTGTTTTTGCTAAATTTTGGCTTTGTGGATGTTTGGTCAGGGGACTTTCATCCCCAGTGGGAACTGATCTGGAGTCATCCACTTTTCCGAAGGTGTCCTCCCTGTCTTCCCCAAGCCCAGATCCCCTGCCTCCTCCACTACCTCTGCCCTTGAACCTCACTGCACCTGGCAATGGACAGGATGGAGATGAATTCGTCCCAGTAAGAACTGAGGAAGGGAATCATAATCTAATCATTTTAGGGTTTCCACTAAAATGTGGATCAAGATGTTATTCCTGTTACTGAGGTTATGTGTTTTTGTTGTTGCTAGGAAGTAGAGCTACAGGTCTCTTTGGTGAAGTCAGAAAAGGGCAGCCTTGGCTTCACCCTCACTGAAGGCAATGATCATGGATGTTACATCCATGACATCATCCAGGATCCAGCCAAAGGAGATGGAAGGCTCAGGCCCGGGGACCGAATGATCACGGTATAAATTCCCATTATTCACTATGTGCCAAGGTGTGAAAAGCGTGTGGATTATCATTATCAGCAGAGGTTTCAGGTGAAATCATTGTGAGACCTTGCCTCACCCTATTGTGTGACGTATTGAGATCAGCTGACGCAAGATGTAAGAGGGCGTTAACACACCTGGGAAGGGATTTCAAAACTGGATTATAGATGGCAGACAGCTGGTGTCGCAGGCCACCCCCTCTGTTCAAGGATGGTCATTCACATGGACATAGTTTGCAAGAGGAGTGAAAAAAGCCATCTATCTGCCTTTTCTGTCTAAAATGTGTACATTAGCATCATTGAAAGATTGACCTTTTTTCTTTTAGATGCAGAGTCTTGTCCTGTTGAGGTGGCTCTTCTGTCTTGTGCCATGTGTTTATGAGGTGGCTGTTTGGTTTTCCTGTTGTTTAGTATGTGTTTGGGAGTTTTGTCCTTGGCATGAGCCAGTTTTTGTCTGAGTGTGTGGCTGGGTTTTCGTGCTCGAAGATAATTTTCCTGAGCTTCTCTGACAAACCTGCTACATAAGGGATTGTCCGTTTGTCCTTCTGTTTCTCCCTAGTTGGTGACCTTCTTTACTGTGCATCTTTGCTGATTTGATGAAAGCCCAGTTGGGATAACCGCATGTTTTAAGAGTTTTCTCTACATGTGTGCGTTCCTTTCTTTTCCATCTGGCTTAGAAGGAATGTATTCTGCCCGGTGTTGCAGAGTCCTGTTTACTCCAAGTTTGTGTTCCAGAGGGTTGTGGGAGTCAAAAAGCAGGTACTTGTCTCTGTGTGGGGGCTAAACTTTAATGTTGAGGTTTCCATTCTCCTCAATGTGCACAGCATGGCCCAGAAATGGCAAACTGTTATCCTTTGTCTCCCCTGGTGACTTTGTTTCCACTGAGTTGATGTGAACAGCCTGCACCATGTATCAGTACCAGTGGCTAGGTGCTGTCCCTTTGAAAGAGCCAAGAACTTTACTTTCTACTAGCTCCATGTAAAGATTGGCTACATTGGAAGACACTGGGTAGGCCATGGCACATCCATGTTTTTGTCTGCAGAAACCCTTGTTGTATTTAAACGTATTTAAATTATGTGGTGCTAAGGCAGAGGTCTAATAGTGTGCAAATCTGATCGGGGTAAAACTAGTTCTGTTTTCTAAGAAGCTGTCTTGCTGTAGTTGATTTTCTGACAGTCTCCACTGCCTCAGTTGTAGGTATGCAACTAAAGAGTGAAACTACATCAATGGACACTATGGAAACTTAAAGAAGTCCAGTTGCTTTTCTTTCCAAGCTCCTTCGATTATTATGACCTGGATGACTGAGAACCTACACAGACATATAGAGGCGGTTATCAAGTACAAACTGGAAACAGTCTGGCTCTCTGTTCCTTTGTGTTTCCCAAACCATTATACATTGAATGAATGTTTTTTGTCTACAGGTGAATAACACTGATGTGAGCGATATGGGCCACACCGAGGTGGTCAATCTTGTGCGTGCTGCCCCTCGGGTGGTTGACTTGGTGGTAGGAAGGGTCTTGGAGGTTCCTAAACCCACCATAGAAGCTCATCTGCTGCCTGACATTTACTTCAAGATGAACCAAGAACCACTGGGTAAGAAACGACCTTGATTAAGAAAAGAAAATATCACTGGTGTGTCTCACATTAAGCCACTAATGTCTTGAAAATCTTCCCAAAGGTTGCATCAGAAATTAGTTCTTAAGAATCAAATCTTAATATTTTTATTCTTTATTCATTCCCCAGGTTTGGTACTGGATGGTGGTAGTGACAGTTTGTACGGGATCTTATATGTGAAAGATATTCTTCCGGGTTCATTAGCCTCTAAAGAAGGAAGCTTAATGCCACTTGACCTAATCCACTACATCAATGGGGCCCCTACCCAGGACCTGACTCTCAGTGAGAGCACTAGGCTATTGGAGCACTCCCCCAGTGAACTCACGCTAAAAGCCACAAGGTAGTCTACACTAAAAAAGAATAACATCTATCCTTTGTGAATTTTTTTTTTGGTGCTTGTTTTTATGTTTTTTGTCTTAATAGCATTGCACATTACAGAAAATACAAGATCTTAACAATAATCTCGGTAACTTTTATTTTCTTTTATTTACTCTAACAGGGATGGAAAGCCAGTTTGTCCTATGCAGAAAAGGCTTTCTTTTCTCAACAACAATGTTAGCACGACGGTTTCATCCACCATGAATGGTATGCTTTATAATCTAAAGAAATGTGACTTACAGGTGCTCTGATAAATCGATCTAAATAAGAATAGATTTACTCATATCAAGTTTCTTACTTGCCAAATATTTAAAGATGGTGTGAAAACTTTATTTTAAAAAGGGGATGATAATAAAAACTCGATAAACCAAAGTAATAATGGGATAAGCGTAACTGCAACTTTTGTTTTCTGTTTAAGGGTTCCTTAAAGGGGAAGAATTAAGAGATACAGAAGGTCTCGCAGCACTTTGTCCTTTAGAGGTGAGTTTTTTTTGTTTGTTTTTTTAATTATGTTGGTGCCTGGGGGTGAAAACATGTTCTTGTGTTGGTTATGTTTTGCCAAGCAAACAGCTATGAAATATGTCGGTGGAGTTCATCAGGTGTTATTGTTAATGGAACGCAGACAGTTACCCAACCAACAAAAAAAGTAACTTGCTGAAGTGTTGAATGACAAATCAAAGGTGACTCCACATTTGTTTGCTGAAAACGCAGGAAGAGATCATAAAGGTAGATCTGGAGAAGCCGCCGTCAGGAGGTCTGGGGTTTTCCGTAATTGGAGGGGAGAGAGGGATCTTTGTTAAATCCATCACACCAGGAGGAGTAGCAGAGTCCTCAGGCAAGCTGCAAGTAGGAGACAGGCTGCTTAAAGTGAGTGTTTTTGGACTTGGAATGTGCTTTGTTAAACAAAACACATTACATTGTGATTTACTTGTAGATTTATTTTTTTTGTTGTTGTTTTTAACATGAATCTCTTAAATTCTGTGTTGTAATAACACAGAATTTAAAATAATTTAAAAAAGCATTTTCTTTTTGTGAATATTTTGTAAATAATTGGCTACAAAGTAAAGAAAGTATTTTCTGTGGATTTTCTGAGACTGTATACAGCCCTGACTGACTGGCTCTCTGTCTTGTAGGTGAATGAAGAGCTAATGACAGGTGTGTCCCATACCAAAGCTGTCACCACCATCCGTAAAACTAAAGGCCTGGTGCATCTTATTGTATCCAGACCACCAGACCAGAACCCAAACACATACCTGGCCTCTCTACCCATCAACTCCGACAAGTGCAATGGAAATACTGGTAAAATCATGCACTTGTATTTTTTAAACTTTTGTCTCATGAGTGTATTTTTCTTTCTGAATATTTTCTAAAGCAACCTGCTCGTGTTTATTTCAGGTCTGAGTGGCGACAGTAGCATGAAGACTAAGCTGTGTCCTGTCATACCACCTATAGGTATAGCACACACAGGCTGCAGAATGAACTGGAAAGTTATAAATGTGTAAAAAACAACAACAAAACAACATAAACTACATTCCCATATTTCACAGACTATGATGATGAACTAGG
Organism: Rhamphochromis sp. 'chilingali'; assembly: GCF_963969265.1. Classification (NCBI taxonomy): domain Eukaryota; kingdom Metazoa; phylum Chordata; class Actinopteri; order Cichliformes; family Cichlidae; genus Rhamphochromis; species Rhamphochromis sp. 'chilingali'. The sequence continues at coordinate 19,629,254 of NC_137930.1, read as the reverse complement.
AGAGAGGAGAGAGACCGAGCAGGGCACAGAGCTTTCGGAGGACACGGACGGCGATGGCTCTTCTTTACCAGAAGATTCTCCTGAGGTACAAATCAAACTCGCCATTTGAGAAACCACAGAAACAACCGTCTGCTTTTTCTGATGTTGTTTTGTTTGTGTCATTTGATTTTTGTTTGTTTGTTTGTTTGTTTTACTGCAGAACTCCCGAAAGGTGAGATGGAATGAGGAAAGTGTTGACAATCCACACAATGAAAAGTACGATTTTACTTTTTAGATGTGCACTCATCAGATTTAAGGTTGTACATCATTTATATTAAGACCTCTTGGCTGTTTGTGTTGAACCAACAGCTACCTGCAGATGAGTGCTGGGCAGCCAGACGATGATGAAATCACGTGGGGAAGCGATGAACTGCCAATTGAAAACATGAACTCAAAGTCAAAAGATGGTAGGAGTCAGTGTCTCAGACAATACATGTAAATAATTGTCATAAGTTACTTACAAAACTTTTAATTCCCTCGTTTATGTCTTCACACAGACGGGCCAATCATCACAGAGGACGAGCTGACCTCTTTGCCCCTTGTCAGAGTGGTCCCTGAAGGCCAGTACACGGGACAAAAGCTCAACAGTGTGGTTCGCATGATGAGGGGACTTTTGGAACAGAAAGTGCCTCTACAGGAGTTTGAAGTATGACTCTTTGAATTTCATTGCCAAAGAATAAATCACAATAGTTTTCATTAGATTTTTCTGAATATCCATTTTCCGTTCTGGCAGAATCTTCAGAATCTCCAGCCGCTGGACGACTGTTTGATCGGTCAGACGAAGGAGAACAAGAAGAAGAATCGCTATAAGAATATTGTCCCCTGTAAGAAAAACTAGCAGTTCCCTATGTGATTACTATTAATAACATGGACTATGAACTGTATATGAACGATGGTTGTAGCCACTGTGACATCACCCACTGGTTTGTAGACTACTGTTGTGAAATGTCAGCTTGAGCATTTTAGCGGTTCCTGTCTTGGTCCATGTGTGACAAACGAAGTGTGGATCTGAAAGCAAAGTCCCTGTCAGAGTAATTGGAATCAGATAATGATACTAACCCAACATATAGTATTGAATTTCAAATATATTGTCACATTACAATAGCATATATTGCAATATTGCAACCCTTTCACAAACCTTCTTCAACGTCACCCTTGACTTCACTGTAGAGAAGTGTCGCACACTTGGCTTCCTATTTTTTTTTTTAACATGCAGTTCCCTATTCATTTTTTTTCTCAGTGTTGTGTGGATGCAGATATTTTCACATAAAATAGGTGATTTCTTGACTTCCTCTAAATTGGAACCTAGATTTGTCAAACTAAGTGTGCCCAGTGTTGGTTGGTTTTTCGGTTGAGCTGATTACCTCGCTATTCTCAGCAGGCTTTGGCAGTTTGTGACATGAGCCCTTATACTCGTATTATCTCAAGAGTATTTTACTTTGATCTGGACCTCATTTTAAATATTCCATCCTTTTTTTTGGTTTTGTTTTTTTTAGGAAATTCCAAAATAGGTCCATATTCAGATATAGACAGCACTTTCCTGATTTCTTTCTTTGATACCTCCATTATAGTTTTACCAACTTCGTCCCGCATGCTGAATGCTATTTTGGATTGAAAAAGTAATTGATTTATTATACTAGTACTAAAGAGTTATAATTTTATTGACATTTTATATAATAAGATCCTAATATTTGGTGTCCCTATATCGATACAAGTGGAGGAGTTTAAGTATCTCGGGGTCTTGTTCAGAGCGATGGGAGAAGGAAGCAGAAGATTGACAGACGGATTGCTCTACTCTGAGCCGCTGCTCCTCCACATCGAAAGGAGCCAGTTGAGGTGGTTTGGGCATCTGACAACGATGCCCCCTGGGCGAGATTTTCGGGCATGTCCCACCGGGAGGATGGCCCGGGCAGACCCAGGACACACTAGAGAGATTATATCTCTCGGCTGGTTTAGGAACGTCTTGGTGTTCCCCCAGATAAACTGGAGGAGGTGGCTGGGGAGAGGGAGGTCTGGGCTTCTCTGCTTGGGCTGCTGCCCCTGCGACCCAGCCCCCAGATAAGCGGAAGAAAATATATTATTATGATACTATGCTTTATCAGTTCCCTCTTCCCCACACCTAGACACTCCACACTTTTAAGATGTAGAGACTTGTCATATGCAAAGTAGTCCCATCTTAAAATAAACTTTCTCTATTAAATAAGACTGACAACTGAAACCACAAAGTTGTCCATAAAATGTTTACTGTCCCCTCATGCTCCAACCACAGCACTTGTGTCTCTTCTCATGGTCTGAGGCTACATCCTCTTTTATTACAGTACATCTACTGTACTTTAATGGCTTTTTTTAGTACTTTTTTCTCTGAATTCAAATTTTAATCCTGAAACTTTTCATGACGTCTCTTCTAGTTGACACAACTCGTGTTGTCCTCGGCAAAGACGGAGGCTACATCAACGCCAACTTCATTAATATGTCGGTGAAGGATGAGAACTTCATGTACATTGCCTGTCAAGGACCCTTACCCACTACTCTGGGGGACTTCTGGCAGATGGTGTGGGAGCAGAAGTCCAATGTGATTGCAATGATGACCCAGGAGGTTGAGGGGGGGAAAGTCAAATGTCAGCGGTACTGGCCAGACACGCCGAGGACGGCAGAGATGGTGGATGACAGATTACAGATAACACTTATCAAAGACCAGCACCTGGACAACTTCGTCATCCGTGTCATCGAGGTCAAAGATGTCCAGGTAAATATGTATCATGTATATCGGTGTATAGATCGATTGTGCAGATAATTTAAGACGGGGATGTCAAACTTTACATCGCAGTTTAGTTTGTAGGTTTATTTTAGTTAAACTGTTTTTTCACATCAAGTTTAATTTTTTAGTTTTATTAATATCAGACTATTACTGTGGTGTAATATGAATGCTAATTAGGGGTGATGGGTCTTATGTTTTACAGCTTTCGCTATTGATAAAGTCCAAAATCTACACACTCTTAATTTTCCAAAGCAGACCAGTGGGCCGGATTGGACTCTTTGCTGGACTGTTTCTCACCCTCTGGCCTTATGTTTGACATCCCTAATTTAAGATGTTTCTACTTGAATTGTCCACATTGACATATGAGTTTCCTTCTTTCCAGACTAATGAAAACCAGATTGTTACTCATCTAAACTACACTGGATGGCCCGACCATGGGACACCTTCACAACCTGAGCAGCTGCTCACGTTCATATCCTACATGCGGCACGTTCATCAGTCGGGGCCTATAATCACACACTGCAGTGCAGGCATTGGTCGTTCAGGGACCCTCATCTGCATTGATGTGGTTCTGGGTCTCATCAGTAAAGATGCAGATGTCAGTATTTTTCATCTTATAAATTTAATAATAACTTTTTTCAGTATCACTTCTAATCTCCTTTTTTCTTTTTCTTTTGGTAGTTTGATATTTCAGACGTTGTCAGGAACATGAGGCTTCAGAGACAAGGAATGGTTCAAACAGAGGTGACTTGGTTTTAAGCTTAGTAGCATTTACACATCTTAGTAGCTCCCAAGCTTTCCCTTACATTTCCCTCTCTTTTTTTTTTTTTTTCTTTTCCTTTTTCAGGAGCAGTATATTTTCTGCTATCAAGTGATCCTCTATGTCCTCCGATGCCTTCAAGCAGAAGAAAACATCTCAGGATAGTAGAAACCCTGAATCGCTGTCATGTGGAGGCTGGATGACTCTTTGATGAAAGCAAAATAAAAAATGAGAATTGCCAAATTACACTACAAGTTTTGTTTTTCTTTTGTTTTTTATTGCCTTAATCTATTTGATAGCTCAAGAGTAAATCCTTTAGAAGAAGTATATTTTTTACCTGTCCGCCCTCCCCTCCCCCTCTGGCTGCTATTTCCTTTTAGTGCATCTATAAGAACTGCTGATTGTCATTGTAATTATCACGCACGAGAGTACATTGATGTGGGCGGGGGGGTGTTCAGATTTTTGGATACCCTAAAATAATTATAATATGATCAGCGATTTTCTATTTTATGTGGAACAATATTATGTACTTTGAAGCCTATTTTGATGCTGGAACATGCCTTGACAGAATACTATGTCAGTATTTGCTATGTAAATCTATTATACAGTAAACTGCTCACTTCCTGAGGCAAATGATGAAATTAAAAGTGTACATATTCATCTCCTGAAAAATTAAACTGGATACGTTTTAAATAACATGTAGAGGAATATTTCTTTTTTTGGGGGTAAAAAAATGAAATATTTTACTTTGCCTTTTTTTTTGTCTTTTTTTTTTTTTTTTTTTAAAGTACATAAATCATTTTAGCATACTTTTGAGAATATTTGTCAGCCTAAATGTGTGCATTTTGTTCTGTCTATAAAAAGATGCCATCACATACTAAACATCACCCGTAGCAGCATTAACCTAACGTGACTTTTCCTTATTTGCTTATTAATAAACACCACTGGAGGGAGAGATTACAGCTTGTATAACTGTGGGTTACTAGAACGACTACATCTGCGCTCCACACAGTTCCTGCACAATTACGGAATAATAAGGATCTTGATGTTGAATCTCTATGGAGGCTATTGACTTTTCAAGAGATAATTAAAGCTGTAGTTTGAGATCAGAGAGCAGACCTCTTTAAACTGTGATTCCAAAATCAACCGTATAAGTCAACAGTTCAGTGGTCTTCAACAGAGATTACACATTCGAGCCCTTACATTGTGTTAACTGTCTGATGACTCCATTGCAATGTTTGTCTTACAGGTTCTCATGTAATGTATGCCCATACTCTTTATGTAGTGATTCATCTAAAATGCCCTGATTTAATCTACTTGCCTACATCCAGCTCAAGCAGGAGGTATTGGAGCAGAGATGGCTTGTCTTTTACCAGTTTTTAACCACCGTGTGGTGCCAAAATTCAGTGTTTTATAATTGTAAAACAATTCTGGAAATATTGCTATGTGTTCAAACATATTCATGATTGTTTTAAATGGCTGTTTAGTTACCCAGATATGCAAAATAAAGCTTATATTGCCCAATACATACTGGACAGCATTTTTATGGTTGCCTCAAGGCTGGTTTTTCTTATAGGCATACTGTTAAAATGTTTCATTGGCACATGTAATTCTGTAAAAGAGAGGCTTCCCATTGTGTTGTTGACCCAGGGCAATTATCCAAAAGTGTCCAATAAATATTGTTTATATCTCATTGTTAATGCCGTTACTATTTCAGTCAATATTAAGTGCAGTGGTGTTATTTACCTCTCACAGATCATGGTTCAATGACGATCTAATTCTAAATTAGTCAAAACCTGACTTGATATTTAGCAAACGAGTCACTGACATTCTAGTGGGCCCTGACGCTGTCTTTATTATGTTTAATGGAGAAATTCCAGTTCCCTCATTTGGTATATAATCATCAGATTCAGAATTAATATCATTATGGCCTTCATCTTCAGACACAGCTTCATCCTCTATCACCAAAGTTGAGTTCCAGAGCTTTCGACTTTACTTCTGCTGCTCATTTTGTAAACTCTGACAGACCAGTGTGTCACATCTAGCTGCAGAGTATAATGTTGTTAGAGTCCTCTGGGTGTGAGCACACAACCCTCACCCACCTGGTATTCAAACCTTATGTTTGCAAGGAGCAGCCAGCCAGGAAGATGACCTAGAGTGGCTTGTTTTAGAGTATGAACTGAGGGAACTCCACCAATACCCAGTGTAAGAAAGATAAGGTTACTCAATTGTGAATTATGCAAATCAGAGCCAGCCTGCGCATGAGCACACTAACCAGCTGCTTTGGGAGCGGGATTATAAGCATTACAATAATACTTAGGCGTTAAATTCTTTTACTTTTTTGCCCTTTTGTATATTTCAAGAACAAAACATTTAACTTGTTTTCAACATTTTATTTTCTGTAGTTTCATTGTATGTCGTTGTTGTACACAGGCGTTTACCAGAAGTTGCCCATTTGTCATAACTCACCCCATATACCATCTCAGATGCACTAGAGGTGTTTTTGTTTCTCTGTAGATCTGATGAAATGAATCAAGGACAGGCTTAATTAATGTAGGTAAGCCATTCACACTGGCGATTATATAGCCAAATACTACATGGCAGCACATCATGGGAGTGACTGAAAGAGTGTCTGGTATTGAGAGTACTATCTTGATACCAGACGTGGGGGAATCACATGCGTAACACGAACAGAGGCATATTGGATTTGTACCCTTAAGCCCACCAGTTATCCTGGTCTTAATGAGGAGGAGTTCTCTGTTTTTTTGTTATTTTGTTTTTACAATTACCTTGGTCCTTTATTAGGGTCATTGTTTTTGTAGTCGAATAGGTTGACCTAGTCTTTACTAATGGTGCTATATGTTTAGCATTACTGCTGTTGTATCTATTGAACTCACATCCTGGGCCATCTGACCTCAGGAATTCGCATGATAAGGTGGGGCCAGGTTTCACAATGAACTCACCCGAAACTCTGGCTGATTGGGACCCACACCCAGTTTCACACCTTGGCTCAGGCGATTAGAGGATCATCAGGGGGTCCTTTTGTCCCTCTGTGGGGGGATACTCCCACTAGGTTTATATCTGGGACTCTCCACCATTTGACCTTAGAACTGAAGAAGCTTCTCGGATGAGAGGTGAAACGTCTTCAAGCAACTTAAAGAAGTCCAGACGCTTTTCTTTGCAAGCTCCTTTGACAACAAGAAAACACTTTCTCTGTTTATTCTGCTGTCTCTGCTGCTCATCTGCAGAAGTGATGAGTATCTCAGCCTTCCACAGAGTTAGCCTTTTGTTCTCTTAATTTATATGATATAATTGACTTTAAGATCAGTTGTTGATCTTTTCACTCCATCTCTCCTGTTTTATTTCTCCCTGATCTCACTTGCTACAGTGACTACAATAAAAACATCACGTTTCTGGAACAGCACATATGTGCATGCTCAATACAAATCTCACTGCCAGTAAGGACCTCGGTCACAAAGAGAAAACCTCAACATATAATATACACAATACATAAATCACAGCTGTCATAATGTGTACCAAAATTAGGGATTAATACTGTCTTCTTAGTCGTTACAACACTTTCTGTCACCTAGAGCAGTTTAATGTCTCCAGACCAGCCTTAAAGAAGTGCTCACTGATCTTTGAAAATGAATACACTGTGAGTGTGTGAACAAATGTAATTGTTCTCAAGCCCCATGGATACAATCATAGTCTAACTGTACACTGCAATGTAGTGCAAATAATCAAGCATATATACTGCAGTTAAGAAAAGAGGCAGAGAGGTCTGTGAGCAGGGACCTTTAAAAATGCTAAATTTTCGGTTTTATCTTTTACCAGAATCACACTCTTACTTTTCTGTGTTAATGTATTTTAAGCTAATTGTACCTTCTGTACAGTTTCCTACTAATGGCAAGAAAGTGAAACTGGAATGTGCTAAAAATAGAGAATTGTCCTTTAAAGTGAATCTAAATATTTTCATTCCTCTGTCTAAAAGAAGCTTCATCTCCTCTCTCTGTTTATACCAACTCTCTTGTCTGATTGGCTTTTGGTGACTCAGATTTGAAGTTTGCCAAACAGAAAAATGAATATTATTTTCACTGAATGTTTTCTACCAGTAAATATTTTTCAAACATTTGTTTCCAGTTTCTGTCTTTCCATGTGTTGTCCCTTAATCTGAACTGGACCCAAATGAAGCAGAGTGTAATGACCTCCAATGAGCCATCCTGTCACAGTGAGTGTAAACTTCAGCATAAAATACTGGCTCTGTGATTTACAATGTGAGCTATTCATGGTGGCCTAAAACAAACTGTGTGCGTGCTCTTGTTGTTAAGAGGAATCATCCTGCGAAGCCAGAAGTCAGTGTCACCTCTGTTTCCTTTTTGTCCAAAGTGAACAGTCGTGAAAAGATCAATTCATACAGAAGTGAAGTGCAGTGGAAGCAGCAGGATCAGTCATGGATGCACCAGTTTGTTTGCAGTCCGTTTTGTGGAACTACCAGGGAGCCTGGAGTGACTGGAGCCCCACTGGATTATCACCAGTAGGAAGAGAGAAAAAAAAAACTAACCATGTAGAACCTTTTTGTAGAATCGTTGCAAATTTTCCATCACCCACTGGATGTGATCTGAGAATATTTATACAATACTTACGCAAGAATGCTGTTTGTTGACTTCAGCTCAGCATTCAGTACAGCTATTCCCTCCAAGCCGATCACCAAACTTGTGGATCTTGGAATCAGCACCTCCATCTGTAACTGGATCATGGACTTTCTGACCAACAGACCCCAGCATGTTAGGTCAGGCCATAACTGCTTTACCACCATCACACTCAACACTGGCACTCCACAGGGCTAGAGGGAAGAGGTAAAGCACCTAGCTGCTTGGTGCTGACATTAACCTGCTTCTGAGTACCAGCAAAACCAAAGAGCTCATTGAGGACTTCACGAGAGAGAAGATAAATGGCATCTAAATCTACATAAATGGCACAGCTGTTGACGGGTCTCCAGCTTCAAGTTCTTGGGGACCCACATCTCTGAGAATCTGACCTGGTCAACTAACATCTCCAGCCTAGTCAAGAGGGTCCATCAGCACCTCTTTTTCTTGAGAGCACTGAAGAAGAACCACATACTGACATACTGAGTAACTTCTACCGCTGTGCAATAGAGAGCATCCTGACCAACTGTGTCACAGTCTGGTATGGGAATTGCTCTGTTGCTGACCACAAGGGACTGCAGTGGGTGGTGAAAACCGCCCAATGCATCATAGGGACTCCACTTCCTGCCATTGCGGAGGTCCATAAGAAGATATGTCATTCTCAGGGACTCCTCTCATCCTGTCAATAAACGCTTCCAGCTTCTCCCCTCCAGAAGGTGCTACGGGACCCTTCAGACTAAAACCAGCAGGTTTAGAAACAGCTTCTTCCCCACAGCTGTCACCCTACTGAGCTCAGTCTCCTGCTGAACCTTTCCATCCACACTCACTTAACCCTTCTACACTCCTCCTCCCAGGGACCATGATCATTTCATTCTCAACATTCACTGTATGCTCACATTGGTTAATGCTATAGTTTTAGGACACTGACATAGTATAGTCTCCTTTATACTGCGTACGTACACTGTTCACTATTATAGTCTGTTCAGAGAGCTACGCTTCCACTACTGTAGATATATTCATAGTGCTCTGTAGATCTGTTTATCCACACGCTACATCTGTATATATGTAGCACATCTGTATATTTGTTCATAGTAAACCTCTATATCTGCCCCGTCTGTATAGCAATATAGAACATCTGTATGCTGTACATTTGTCTGTAGTTCAGCTGTATTGTTGGTCTCTCTGTACATAATCTGTTCATAACTATTCCACCATTTATACTACATGTATCTGTATATATCAGTACATCTGTATATTTGCTCTCTACTTAACTTACTTGTATACAGTCTTCTCTTGTTTTGCACTTACTGCTCTTGCACTTCTGATTAGATGCAAACTTTATTTCGTTACCCTGTATGTATACATGTGTAATGACAATAAAGTTGAATTCTAAATCCTATCCTAAATATTCAAATAAATCACAGCTACAGGAGAAGTTTTCAGAAGTGATTTAATTTATTTGCCAGGGCAGAGGCTGGAGCAAAGCAAAGACATTTAGTGGGGTCCAGACCTCAGACAGTCATATGCAAAAGATTTGAATTCAGACGTTAATAATTAAATGAAGGGTAAATAAGTAAAGATGGGACTGAAGCGAGGGAGAAAGAAAAAGTGATGTTAAAGTTTCTTCTCAAAGGCAGCAGCTACAGTGAGCCAGGGTAGTGTGAAATCTGAGAAGCTCAACACTGATCAATTTAGGCTCCCGAATCTAGATTCAGGCATGTGCAGTTGTGAAGAGGCCAGTAAAGAGAGCATGGAGACAGCATCAACATGACTGATAGGCATGATGAAAAGCCTGAGGGCAAGGACGAGAATGAGGGAGAAAATAAACAAAAGGCAGTTTTTCAGAGGCTGTTTGGAAGGAGCAGAGGTGTGTTTGGGAAGTTTATTCAGGTTTGTTCTGATTATGAAGCAGCAGGCTAACCGCCTGGAGCCTCCCAGCTTGGATTCAGGTGGATCCAGCGGTGGAGAAGAGGAGCAGCAGTGCTTTACTATACTCCCTGCTCTCTCTTACCACAACTGCCTTTGAACTTGCCTGGCCTGGCCAGGTCTGAGTCCAGCTTTGCAACTCCAGCCACTACGATTTGCTCTGATGTCTACAGGCAGGTCAGTGGAGCCCTCTGGTGATGGATACATGCCAGTGAAACAGGAGGAGACCTGACAACAGACAGCAGGTTTAACTAGCAGGACGAAGTAGCATGTAGTACTTGAAGAAGGCATCACAGCCAGTCAGTTCTCAGGAAAATGGAACGCCACATAAATATTTCTCTTCTTTGATTTTCATCAATGTATTTCCTTTGATACATTTTCTGTCAATATTTATGCTTGATTAGAAGCTCATAGGCAGTTCCTGTCACTCTACAATAAAATAATGTAAAGGTTACCCTCTCTGCCATCCCACTAGCTGACCTAACTGCCACAAGTAAACTGTGCTAAGATACATTACATGGACTAAGGTTCTTGGCCACATACATATAGATTTACTGGCTGTAGAACTCCATGCCATGAAGCTCCCAGTGCACATTTGTTATGCTTCTGTCTGTGGCAGAGGAGGTTTGGAGCTCTGCAGAGCCTTGGTGACTTTTACTGACTATGCACCCCTACCCATTTATTATGAACAAACAGCACAACCGTTTTTGCTTTTTTTCTATAATACACATGTATATTTTAGATTCATACTTATGTGGCAGCTATTTAAAAATATTAAAATTAAGTCATTGGTCGGACCCCGTTAAGAACACACAAGCCACTGTTGGATGTCTGGGGCCTGAATCTCCTCCATACCTGCTTCAGGCCCTGAGGGGCAGGGCTATGGCTCCCCACACCTTCTAGCAGATAGTTACATGATTACAAGTGTGTTCACAGACACACACTATATCTTCCTGTCCCTCTTCCCCTTTGTTTTTCTTTCTTTCTTTCTTTCTTTCTTTCTTTCTTTCTTTCTTTCTTTCTTTCTTTCTTTCTTTCTTTCCTATCCCCCACTCATGGCTGTCCAGTCTGTAATAACTTAAAATAAAATAAATAATAATAATAATGATAATAAAGATCAATCAAGTGGACCATTATGACAAAGCCATAATGACCCACTTGGAAAAATAAATCCATTTGGCATCTTTCTTGGCCTTCAGACTGCCAATTCTGATCGGGACAGGCAAAAAAAGAAAAGAAAAGAAAAGAAGTTTGGTCCACAGCCTACAGCCCCATTTGACAACTGTTAGAATTCATATTCTGGTAAGAAATAATCAACTAAGTAAAGATAAATGAAAGTACATCATAAACCTGGAGGACCAGTTGCAGGAACCCAAAACATGGTAGGTGTGTTTTATCATGATTCATATAATACTGATGATGGATTTTTAGGCTAATAGTTAGGCTAACACTTACCTCTCATCTTTTTTTCCTTCACAAAACGGATAGATCCTCCACTTCTTTTAAGTGTCTCCCACCGCAATTCTTAGCATATTTTGGTTCCCGCAACTGGTCCATCTGGTTCTTGTCTCCCCAGAAGCACTTCCCTTGTGCTATGGAAATCTGTTTTTACCTATTTCTGTTTTCGTTTTTCTTATTTCTGTTTTCTTTTTTCCCATTTCCGTTGTATTTTGTGTGCTTTTGCAGCATTTTTCTTATTGCTGGTGTTTGCTTAAGTTGCAGTCCGTTTGGCCTCTCAGGGCCACCATATAAAACTCGTTGGAAAGCTTTCTGACTTTACTGGACACATTTCTCTTCATCATACCGTTATTTATTTATTTATTTATTTATTTATTTATTTATTTATTTATTTATTATTATTGAACTGTCTTCAAGTATACAAACATTTTTTACATGATTTTTAAATGCAAGAAAAGTTGGTGCAAAATATAAAGAGCGCTTATGAATATAAAATCAAAATATTATCACACAAAAACTCTGCATTGTTTTACATTCTTTGAATTCAACGATTTTTCTCCCCTTTAACTTTTGTACACGAGCGTTTCTTCGAAGACGAAAACAGAAGTGACGACAGTGTGGCCGGATGTGACGTTTGGATCCCCTCAAATTAAATGGCAGCGTACACATTGGCCATGCTTGCCCTGTAAGAAGTGCTGCTTTTCATTATTCTGTAACACATACATAATATAATCTTAAACCATGTCCGGTCGACAGAACAACAAACTACCAAACAATCTGCCTCAACTTCAGAATCTCATAAAAAGAGATCCGCAGTCGTACGTCGAGGAGGTGAGTGTTGTTAGCTAAGACTGCTAAACGCATTAGCTGGTGGAGTTGTTTTGGAAGTGTGAGCCTTCTTTTGCTCATGTAATCCTCTCGTTTTCGTCCGCAGTTTCTGCAACAGTACCGACACTATCAGTCCAATGTGCAGATCTTTAAGCTGCAGCCTGACAAACCGAGCAAGGAGCTTGCAGACCTCGTTATGTTTCTCGCTCAGGTAACCCGGTGTGTTTTTGGTGTAGTGAATAGTCCTGAATCTTAGAAGTTGTCTCAATACAATTATTCTTTGCCCTTCAGGTTGGTCACTGCTTCCCCCAGCAGCTCTCCACGTTTCCTAAAGAGTTGTCTGAGTTATTACTTAGTTACCACACAGTCCTGGAGCCGGACCTACGAATGGTGAGGTTGGGTTCATACACCAGGATTCATGTGAACCCGTCACTTTAGTTTTGCTAAAGACTTGAATGGTTTATATGCATTTCTGCTGTCTTTGTCAGACCTTCTGCAAAGCTCTGATCCTTCTGAGGAATAAAGACTTGATTGATGCCTCAGGCCTCCTAGAGCTCTTCTTTGAGCTGCTGCGATGTCATGACAAGCTGCTTAGGAAGGTAAGACTAAGCTCTTTCCCCAAACAGCAGCGTAATTAAGGGACATTACAGTTTTTTCCCAGTATTTTGAGAGAGCAATCTGGGAAGCTGTTGTTTAGATATTTATAAAGATAAACAAAAGTTTTGTCTGTGTAAACATGTAGACAGTTTGCCCAAAAACTAGATCAATACCGAGCATGAGGACCATTCGTGATATATGGATAATAGAAATTATTTTATGTTGCTGGGGGTTTTTTTCTTAAGATTTAAGCAGGAAGTGAAACTCTTGACATTAAGAATTTCGAGAGCCAACATGCCATCTGGGGCATCTTATCCATTTGTTGGCCAAGATTCGTTATTCTATATATACACATATATATTCGTACAATATGCTAGAGCAATAATAAAAATAAAATATCGACCTCAAAATTTTCCACAGGTTGCTGTTGTAAACATGAGTGTGATTTTGAATGACTTGGCTGGTTGACTCAATCCAGTACAGCTGTTTTAGTCATAAAGCTGCTTGTTCATGTTCTGTTGATAGCTTTAGTTGGTTTTAAGCTTTTAAAACTTAGGAATTTAAAATGTAAAAAAGCCTGCATTCTGTTGGATTGAGATTTGCTGGCTGTACATGATATTTGAGTACAGTGAACTGAACTTGTCATGTTTGAGGAACCAGTTTGCGATGATTTTAGTTTTGTGAAATGGTGTGTTATCCTGCTGTGATACTCATTTGGTACTAAGATTTGATGTACTCTGCAGTCAGTGATGCTCTTCTGCAGACCTTGGTTGTACTGAGTGGTTATTTGAGCTCCTGTTGCCTAAAGCAGTCTTGCTATTCACTCGGTGTACCTAACGAAGTGGCCAGTGAGTTTAATTTTGCTAACTGGTGAATGCCTTATGTAGTGATGAGTTAATAACTTTGATCTGTGGACCTGGTTTTCTGCTGTTAGAGCTTCTGCAGACCTACCAATGGGACAGTCTTCTGATTGCTTCTGTTTATTTTTGTTTGTTTGTTTTGCTTTCATGTAAACAATGTTTTTCTCTCTTCAGACTTTGTACACACACATTGTAGCAGACATCAAAAACATCAACGCAAAACATAAAAACAACAAGGTCAACACAGTAAGTACACAGCTGTTGTGCACCCTGATATTGTTTGATAGTCTTTGTAAAATGGTGTGCACTCACAGCGTTGTGCTGTCATTTGTTACAGATGTTACAGAACTTCATGTACACCATGCTGAGAGACAGTAATCCAATAGCAGCAAAGATCTCATTAGATGTGATGGTGGAGCTGTACAAAAGGAACATATGGTGGGTTCAAAGTGAAATGGAAACGTTAAAGCGGCTATTTTACGGCCAATGTATAATTATTTTGTTTGAACATCTTTTCTTTTTTTGTTTTGTTGCAGGAATGATCCCAAAACAGTTAATGTTATCACAACTACGTGCTTCTCCAAAGTGACAAAGGTATATTTTGGGGGTATTAAGACTTAGACCTAGAGCTTTTATTGTCATTGTGGGGTTTCTTGCACAGCAAAATTGGGTATATATATATATATATATATATAAAAATACGTTGTTTATGATATTGATTAAGTGGAAACATTAGTGCTTATGACCAGGCAATCTTCTTGTTTAGATCCTTGTTGCAGGCCTTAAATTCTTCCTGGGAACAGATGAAAATGAGAAAAATGAGAGTGACTCAGAATCAGAGGTAAGCATCAAAGATGGACAGTTTGATGTATGATATGTTATGATACAATATAGAAATTTTTTTTCTTTCATGCTAAGGTAGAATGCATTTGAAACAGACAAATATGGTTTAGATTTGTTGTGCAGTATTCAGTAAGTGTGTGTGTGTGTGTGTGTGTGTGTGTGTGTGTGTGTGTGTGTGTGTGTGTGTGTGTGTGTGTGTGTGTGTGTGTGTGTGTGTGTGTGTGTGTGTGTGAAGAATGAAGGGCCATCAGCGAGAGACTTGATGGCGAAATTCTCCACTGGCAAGAAAACCTCCAAGAACAAGAAGAAGCTGGAAAAGGCTATGAAAGTCCTCAAGGTGCCACTGTTTTACCTGAAGGGACTGTTTCTAATTCCAATTGTGTAACTTTAAGATGGTTAACAGGACAGTACTGAGAGATGATTTACTGCTGTGCTAGGATGAATTGTTTTAACTCTTTATCCTCGCATTTTCTCTTAGAAACATAAAAAGAAGAAGAAAGCAGAAGTTTTTAATTTCTCTGCAGTTCACCTTATTCACGACCCTCAAGGTATCTAATTGTTCAGCATCACTGCAGCAAATGGAACACACAGAATTTGCCTCGAGGTCATTTAGGCTTCCGTTCATAGAACTGTATAAAATCTATTTTTTTTCTTTAGATTTCTCAGAGAAGCTCTTAAAGCAGCTGGAAGACTCAAAGGAGCGCTTCGAGGTTAAGATCATGATGATGGAGCTCATATCCCGACTGGTTGGAATCCACGAGGTCGGTGACTCATCTGTTTTTTGGGGGTTTTTTTGTTCTTTCGTAAATGAGTTTATTCAAGTCAGATTAACGCAGTTTTAAATGCACCCTTCAGTCCTGTGTGTCGGGTCTGGTAAAACATGTACTGGCTTTTATTGAACTCCACATTTAAATCGCAGCTGTTGAGGCATGAGTGACGTATGCATTGTTTTTTCTTCTTTCTTCTTCTTCTGGCGAGTAAACACTTGGTGTTCTTTTTCTTTTACAGCTCTTCCTCTTTAATTTCTACCCTTTCATCCAGAGGTTTCTTCAGCCTCACCAGAGAGGTAAAAAGAACTCACAGCTAAAGAAACAGATGCTCTTTTCTGTCCTGTACTGCTGTTTATTCATCTAGACCCAGTTTTGGGGATGTCTGCTGCCTTCTCTTGAATAAAATGGAAATAATTGGCTCTTGTTTTAGTGAGTGATACCTCATCAGCAGTGTCTCTTTGTACTGTGTTACCTGAGAGCAAAAAGTTCATCTCCCAGTGTCCACCAGCTAGATGGGATATAAACATCAGTGTCCTTTCTTAGTGGAACTTTCTTAACTGGGTCCTTCTGGTGTGGTGGTGTAGTTTAGTTTTAAAAAAAACATTCCTGATATCTCCAAAACTCAGCAACCCACCTCAAAACAATCTAAATTGATACATAGCAGTACTAACTAAGCTATTATTATTATTTACATTTAAATTAGAATTTTCATGAGAAATCATTTGTCCATGAGACTTTTCTAACCAGCATCTTTGCAGATGTGACAAAGATTCTTCTCTGTGCTGCTCAGGCCTCCCACCAGCTCGTTCCCCCTGAGGTACATTTACTCCTATTTACTCAGTCGTTTTAAGCTGGTTTAACACAGTAGTTTCACACTGCTCTTCCTGTTTAACACTGTTCTGCTGCAGATCATTGAACCTGTGATCATGACAATCGCCAACAACTTTGTGACAGAGAGAAACTCTGGAGAGGTCATGACTGTGGGGTAAGTAGGTCTTTATACGATACTCAAAAGATGTGGTGAATTGAAAAATGAGTCAAGCTAAACCTATAACATACACCGACCAGCCATTTTATTAGGTACACCTCTGTGTAATCGTGGCACAGATTCAGGAAGGAGCTCTAGATTTTCCTACCTGACACGACAGCGTCAAATGGTTGCTGCAGATTTATCAGCTGCACATCAGTTAAGCAAATCTCCTGTTCCGCCACACTCAAAAGGTGCTCTGTTGGAATGAGATCTGGTGCCATTTCAATACAGTGAACTCATTGTCATGACGATGTGCTTAAATGAGTTGAGTTGCAGACATGTGATCGGTTGATTAGATATTTTCATCAATGAGAAGTCTGTTAGGTGCCCAGCAAGTGTTCATACAGGGTCTTTGTAGCTACCTCTTTAGTTTTACTCTATACTTTTATAATAAAACTGACTTTTTCGTTTATGTTTCAGTCTCAATGCCATCAGGGAGGTGGCAGCACGCTGTCCGCTCGCCATCAACGAGGACCTTCTGCAGGACCTGTCCCAATACAAGACCCACAAAGACAAGAGTAAGTAATTGGTCTATTTCAGGTTTTTGTGATTGTGTTGAAGTCTGTATTCATGTTCACATGATGTACACTGCCTTCATTTTCAGATGTAATGATGTCTGCCAGAGGACTTATCCAGTTGTTCAGGAGTCTTAATCCACAGATGCTGCACAGAAAGGATAGGGTGAGCTTCATAGAACTCTATATGAACTTCAAAACATTTTCAAAAATGATGATTTGCCTTCCGATTTGCAGTAAAATGAGGAAAAAAATCTATTTTATGAACATTTGAGTGAATTGTGGGGTGCTATGTTTTCTTAAGTAGTCAAGTAGTGGCAGCACATTTGAAAATCTAATGTAAAATGAATGTTAATAAACCATAAAATTGTTCTGAACGTTCAAGAAGTACAAAGGAGATAAAAGATGGAGATCAGCCCATTCTTGTTACCTGGGTCAATATAAATGTTTTCCAGTTCCTAGAATAGTTGAAGCTACACGTCTGTAAGTATAAACCCTACTCGTCATTCAGGGGAGACCCACTGAGGCATCGGCAGAGGCCAAGATCAAAGACTACGGACAGCTGGAGGCTAAAGACTATATCCCCGGAGCCGAGGTCCTGGAGGTGGAGGAGGAGAACAAAGAGGGAGAGGACGATGAAGGTCGGCCACTGTTGTAACATCCGCCTGCGCGCTCTCTGCGTACGTACAGAATGTGTGAATAATATATTTGTATTGTTTTATATAACAGACGGCTGGGAGAGTGCCAGTATTAGTGATGATGATGAAGATGGGGAGTGGGTGGACGTTCACCACTCATCTGATGAAGATACAGGAGAAGTGGTGAGTTTAAAAAAATGAACAAACATAGCTTGACAGATTGCTAAAACCTCATTATTCATACTATTTCATGGTAGGAAAAAAAGGTATATATTTATAAAACTGTTCTGGTTTTTCATGTTTGTTTTTTGTTGTTAATCAGGCAGAGAAGCTTCAAAGCATGACAGCTGAGGAAAGAAAAGCCAAGGCAGCGGCGGTCAGCGCCAGCAGGCTCCTCACCCAAGATGACTTCAAGAAGATCAGTCTGGTCCAGATGGCCAAAGAGGTCAATGCTGCACCAGGCAAGAAGAGGAAAAATGTGGACAGTGATGACGAGCGAGACAAGTAAGGGCATGAAATGAACCTTAAACATTCATAAAATGAAATGTATTTTATTGAAATCTTAATAGTTTGTGCAAAACAGTTTTACTCTCAGGTTCACGGTCTCTTGAATTTAGCATGTGGGCCTTTGTGCTGATTAGCTTGTTGAGAATGACGGTCATCTTATTTATTTTTTTTCCCAGAGGAGAGCTGCTGACGTTGAGAGATATTGAGAGACTGCACAAGAAACCAAAAGCGGACAAGGAAACACGACTGGCAACAGCAATGGTGAATAAATTGTGATGGAAATGTGCACATTTGTTTAAATGAAAAATCAGTTCATGCATATGAAACACTGACTCTGGGGAGTTTAAGAAACTCTCAGTGCATTTCAGAAGTGTAAGCCTGATTTATTGTTAGCATTCTGGCCTAATGATGTGTTTGATTTTCTAGGCGGGACGGACGGACAGGAAGGAGTTTGTCAAGAAGCGGACCAAGCTAAACCCACACGCTAGCAGCAGCAACAAGGAGAAGAGGAGAAATAAGAACTTCATGATGATGAGGCACAGTCAGAACGTCAGGACTAAAGGCAAACGCTCCTTCAGAGAGAAACAGGTAAGTCACACATGCCTTTTTACAAATGTGTATATAAACAAGAAACTACTTTGGCATTTCACCTGGAAATGTTTTTTATGTGTCTTTTAATCTAGATTGCTTTACGAGAGGCTCTCCTGAAGAAGAAGAAGCAGTACAAGTAGCAGAAAAGGACATTGTGTTGTAGTTGCTTGCTAAACTTTGTGTTTAAAAAAAATCTAAATAAAAAACGTAGATCCTTTAATTGGACTGTAAAACACACTTTAACATGTATTTTTTTTCTGTGGATAAACAGCATAATTTACTCATTTTCCGAAATAAATGATCTTTGATAATTGTGTGATGTGTTTTACTTGAGTTGGTTGTCATTTTTATTCACTATATACTTTTAATATTAAGTTAAATGTAAATATCTGGTATGTCAGAATACAAGCGCTGACTGAGTGTTCTCTGTTTTTGTACTGTTCTATTTAACTACATTAAACACAGCGCTCTTAGTTTTGATACTATCTGCTGGAACACTGTTGCATATTTTTAAGCCATGCCTCTCCATGTTTGCTTGTGTATGAACTTCCACGACTTGTTTTCAGTGTTGTTTGCAGGGTGCTATAGAAATGCCAGCCATACACTACTGTTCAGTAAAGAGAACTCCTCAGGGTACAAAGGTGTTAATGTGCGATCTTATGTAAGATTTTATTGGAGAATAGAGTTGTGTAATTGTAATTACAATCTTAAATGTCCTTACTTTGCACATTTCTCCCCACTTTAGGGCTTTATTTGTCCCAAGTGTTATCTACTGTACCCACTTCTTTAGCTTCTTATGTTTTATTTATACACACACACACACACACCATAGTACTGTTGTACTGCTTTTTAGATGCTTTAACTTTTAAGCTGGCACCATTACACTGTAACAGATTTGATATTGGTATTTTTATCGGTATCAAATTTAATGTCTTAGATGTCAGACATCAACGTTAAAGTGTCAGTATCTCAGAACCGAGAGGCAGGTGTGTGGGGGATATTTCAGGGTGTCACAGAGACCGCTTTATTTAGCTTACATTTTGTTACTTCGGCTTCTTTTTCTGTACTTCTTTGAAACTACATTACCCGTGAAGCACCTGGAATCACAACAAACGTGCCACTGCCAAGCAGCAAAGCATTCCCCTCAATGAAGCCGGCATCTTAATTCTCGCTGCGACATGAGGTATTTCTTTATAATTCATTTGAACGCTTATGAAAATTAACTTTTTTATTTATCGCAGTTCTGCTGTAACTTTTTGGGGGGCTAAATTTGTGTCCTCATCTTGTCCGTTTCCTGTCAGACAACGTTAGCTGTCATGCGAATGCTAATCTGCCTAGTAGCTGCTTTTAGCAAACAAGCTAGCCAATAATCTGCTGCTAGCATGGCTGTCTAGATTTATAATGCAGAGCAGTAATTTCATTTCCCTGGTTTTTAAGACACAAACGAGCATACTATGTGTAACTAACTAGTGGTGCTATACTGTGGAGACTAAACCATAATTGCGTCTCGATTCACAAATTGTTGACCTTTGGATGAATGTATGTCGACAGAGATTTTAGTTCAGTTGTTTTGTTGACCGTTTTGACCGAGTTTAACAACCTACTTACATGCAGTAAAACAATCTTGGATGAAACCTGTCCTTAATGTTCTTTACGCAGAACAGCCAGATGCAATATTTAAGTTGGTGCAGATTATTTAGTGCACTGAGGGCTACTTAAAGCATGAGACCTGTACAAGATATAATATCTGATAAATGCGACAATAATCTATAGGTGTAGATGAAGTGTGCTAAATGCTATCCATGGCAGAGAAGATGATGTAAATGCAAACTCTGTGCAGATAACTGTATTGCAGATTGGCCCTTTGACATTTATCAGACACTTTCAAGAGCTGCCTGACCCTTAACTCAGTGTGCATTCACTTGTCAGTTTTATTAGTCAGTTAATGACAAAGAACAACATTTGACCTCATTAAGGGCACTTGCAGTGCTCCCTTGGAAGTAGGTGAAGTAATTTGACATGACAATTGTAGGTCTTTGGAAGAGCGTGACTCTCTTTGTATGCTAAAGTGCCTCACATTGATCCCGTTAGTTCATCAGTGGGAGTCTTGATTTTTGTGTCACATGAGAAAATGTGATTGTTATCATCCTTCTGTGTGCACTTTGAGCAGTAGTTGTGCACTGCATCTGTCGTTAAATTATTGACTCTCTCTCACTCCACTTCCTCTTTATAAATAAAATAACACAGTCTGATCATCTTAGCATCTTAAAACCAGCTCCAACGGTTGCTTAGGCCAACCCAGCTTTTGCCTTTTAAATAAAATGGATATTGCTGCATCCCTACATATGTTGAAGCCTATCCACAAGCCTACAAAGTAGAAGAGAAGTGGCGATTGGCTTTGATCATAAGTGCATATGATGGGACTTGATGTTTTCTGCTCTTTTAGCTGAGAGGACTAGTGATGAGGGGGCGATACACTGAGGCTATTCAGTATCAGGGGCATAGCTTAAAAAAAGCGAGACAGTACATCATCTGTAAAGCATAGGTGGAGCTTAAAGCTTCAGCTGTTACTCTCACTTTCTGTTCTTAAATAAAGACGTATCAATTTTGGAAATTGTTCATCAGATTCATCGATCGGTAGGTTTTTTTAATGGATTAGATTGTTGAGTTTTTTCATTTTTAAAGTGTGATTTGTGTGTTTGAGGGAACTGCTTTTCCTGTGTTTTGCTAAAGTAGTGAAGAAGTGACACTAAAACGGGGGAGGAATACTGACTTAACTTGCTCAGCTGACAGGTCGTGTCCCCCACCCCTCACTTCCTCTTCGTTGCCTCTCTTGAAGGTTGCTGTTATTTGTGCGGTTGCAGTTGTTGGATGCAGTTGAATTCAGTGGAATTTAAAAATTGCACTTATTATTGATTACAGGCTGTGATTAGACTGTTAGTATTGTTGGGTTGGGTTTTTTGTTGTTTTACAGTCTTACACTACAATCCAATAAAACTGAGAAAAGATGAACAGCGATAGAGCCTTATGAATGAGCCATGAATATAGAGACGGGAGAAGAGATTCGCTATTCCACTGCTTTCCTTGTAGCAGACACTTATGTGTGAACATTTGCAGTTATTTTAACATAAAATAACCTGATTTAAATAGAATTAAAGCATCTGTATTGTTAAAACACTGCAAAACAAAAAATACCTAAGTGGAAAGAATATGATTTTATGTATTTACTGGCTTCTATTTTTACCATCTAGGTGTTGTTTCCTGTAGCCCACTATGGCACCGGGGGATGTGGTGCCAGACCATGCCAAACAGCTGAAGTCCAAGGAGAAGCGACCTGCAAGCAGGGCATTGAAATCAGAATGTGAACCTGACGGGTCCTTTGTCTTTGAGGCTCATGAAGCCTGGAAGGACTTCCATAACTCCCTCCGGCATTTCTATGAAGTGGGTGAACTCTGTGACGTCACGCTGAAGGTGGGCCTATGCACCTGGACTCGAGAAAAATTTGTTCCTTTTTACTTTTTGATTTTTGGTTTTTAGATTGGCCTATTCACAATTTCAAAACTAATGCCAAAATCACATCACATGGTGAACATTAAGGAGTAACTTATATACAGGGTGGGCCATTTATATGGATACACCGTAATAACATGGGAATGGTTGGTGATATTAAAGTCCTGTTTGTGGCGCATTAGTATATGTGAGAGGGCAAACTCCTCAAGATGGGTGGTAACCATGGTGGCCATTTAGAAGTCGGCCATCTTGGATACAACTTTTGTTTTTTCAATAGGAAGAGGGCCATGTGACACATCAAACTTATTGGTAATGTCACAAGAAAAACAATGGTGTGCTTGGTTTCAACGTAACTTTATTCTTTCATGAGTTATTTATAAGTTTCTGACCACTTATAAAATGTATTCAATGTGCTGCCCATTGTGTTGGATTGTCAATGCAACCCTCTTCTCCCACTCTTCACACACTGATAGCAACACCGCAGGAGAAATGCCAGCACAGGCATCCAGTATCCGTAGTTTCAGGTGCTGCACATCTCATATCTTCACACCATAGACAATTGCCTTCAGATGACCCCAAAGATAAAAGTCTAAGGGGGTCAAATCGGGAGACCTTGGGGGCGATTCAACTGGCCCACGACGACCAATCCACTTTCCAGGAAACTGTTCATCTAGAAATGCTCGGACCGGGCACCCATAATGTGGTGGTGCACCATCTTGCTGGAAAAACTCAGGGAACGTGCCAGCTTCAGTGCATAAAGAGGGAAACACATCATCATGTAGCAATTTTAAATATCCAGTGGCCTTGAGGTTTCCATTGATGAAGAATGGACCCACTATCGTTGTACCCCATATACCACACCAAACCATCACTTTTGTTGTGCCAAGAGTCTTGGAGGGATCCATCCAATGTGGGTTAGTGTCAGACCAATAGCGGTGGTTTTGTTTAACGTCACCATTCACATAAAAGTTTGCCTCATCACTGAACAAAATCTTCTGTGTGAACTGAGGGTCCTGTTCCAATTTTTGTTTTGCCCATTCTGCAAATTCTGTGCGCCGATATGGGTCATCCTCATTGAGATGCTGCAGTCGCTGGAGTTTGTAAGGGTGCCGTTTGTGAGTAGCTAATATCCGCCGAAGGGGATAATAATGCCACTAACTAATGCCACTCTCCAGTGATATGTGGCGAGTGCTACACTGTGGGCTCTGGCTGAATGAAGCTAGGACAGCCACTGATGTTTCTTCATTAGTGACAGTGTTCTTGCGTCCACATTTTGGCAAATCCAACACTGAACCAGTTTCACGAAACTTACCAAGCAGTTTGCTAACTGTAGCATGGGAGATGGGTGGTCTTGTAGGGTGTCGTGCATTGAAATCTGCTGCAATGACCCGGTTACTGCGTTCACCAGATATCAACACAATTTCAATCCGCTCTTCACGTGTTTACCTCTTCGACATGTCAATGGCTGTGAACAAAGAGAAACTTGTAAATAACTCATGAAAGAATAAAGTTACGCTGAAACCAAGCACACCATTGTTTTTCTTGTGACATTACCAATAAGTTTGATGTGTCACATGGCCCTCTTCCTATTGAAAAAACAAAAGTTGTATCCAAGATGGCCGACTTCTAAATGGCCACCATGGTTACCACCCATCTTGAGGAGTTTGCCCCCTCACATATACTAATATGCCACAAACAGGACTTTAATATCACCAACCATTCCCATGTTATTACGGTGTATCCATATAAATGGCCCACCCTGTACATTAGGGCTATACAGTTATTTTTGATCAATATTGAGATCGTGATTATTTGTCAGGATAATTTATTGATTTCCATGGCAATAGACATTTTTATTGCTCTTTCATGGAAGTATAATACTATAATATATAATCCATATTACATTCTTAATAATACACAAATCTGTGTATCGAAATAAAATTGGTCCCCCTTATCCACCTGATTTGGGTGCAGCCCTTACAGGAAAACTGTAATGCAAAGAAAAGACAAAGATAAATCCACAAGGCACTGCTTTCTCTTTTACATTGTGAAAGATGTTTATTCACCTGGCTCAAGTGCATCCCCTAGGAGCTAACGTTTCACTCTATTTATTGGATTTTCATGATGTGAATAAAACTTGTAGCAAAGCATTTGACAGCAGTGAGGTCCCTCATTTTGTATATAGTGCAGCTATCGCCACACATAACTATGAGGGGATAAAATATGTTTTGTAGTAAAGTTGATTATTTTCCTGAAACATCCATTTACTCATCATGTTTAGTGGACGCACTTTAGCCAAAAAGAATACAGTTGTGTCTGTGATTTCAGTCAGTGTTTGTAAGCTCCATGAATTTTTCAGTATCACTGAAGGAAACTAGTTTTGATTGAGATTAAAATTTGATTAATCGTGTAGCTCTAATTTAATGATGTCAAAGTGTGCTTGTATCATGTATTTTCTGTTTTTCTTTTTCTAGGTTGGCAGCAGGTTGATACACTGTCACAAGTTGGTGCTGGCCTGTGTTATCCCTTACTTCAGGTATGTTTTGCCTGTATCGGTGTCTTAACCCTGGGTTTTTTTCTAACAGCCATAGGGGGGAGACTTCTTGGATTAAAAAAAAAAAAGATATCTGTATGTACAGAAAAATGTACGACCTAAGGACACAAAGTTTTACTAACGGGTTTATTGTCTCAGTTGTTAGTTTTAAGCCTTATCTAACACAGTATGGTTTGATTTTGTATATTGTGTTCTAAGAACGGTCCACAACTCCCTCATCATATCCAGTTTGCAAATAAATAAGATAACAATGGTCAAAAGTGGCAAACCAGTGACTTTTCCACCTTTTATTTGTTAAGTTTTACTTTTTCTTTAGTTTTTATTTACGATGTTGGCTGCTTTTTCAATCATTTTCAGTCCTTGTAGCTGACAGTTTTCAGAGAAATGCATAAATTGGTATTTTTGCAACAACAAGATGATTCCCGAAGATCTATCAGCTCAAAACCTGCAACAGCATGGTGTGCAGTGTGTTTTCACAAAAAAAAGACAAAAGAAGCGGCAAGCCCAAAAACAAAAAACATACAGTGGTCCCTCGTTATATCGCGGTTCACTTTTCGTGGCCTCGCTGTTTCGCGGATTTTTTTGTGTGCAATTTTGCATGTTTGGCTTTTTGTTTTTTTACAGCGCATTGTGTTCTGCATCCTGATCGGCTGTAGACAATTTTCAATAAATCTCGTGCCGTGTCTCCTGTACAGTACAGAATGCGTTCAGCTTGTCAAATTTACATTAATCATCACTAGCAGAAGACAACAAACACAACAGTGTCGACGTCAAAGGATTATAAGGCGCATTAAGTGAAACCAATCAAACTTTACTCAACTCATTCTTCTTGCTTCCTCCACTTCCGTACCATTAATTCATTAATGTTGAATTCTCTCACATCTGCTCTATTCCCATGTTCTGGACCTGAAAACATGGTTTGACTTTGGTTTCATTCTATAATACTGGACTTGTTTTTCTACGAAGGTTTGAACTTTGAGAGAGTTTAAACAAGAGAGAAACGTGTCAAAATGTTCATGCCCGTCTGAGAAAAATGTATAAAGTGTGTAGTGAAGGGTTTTACAGCCTTAAAACATCTATAATAATTGTAAGAAATAAACTTCGCGGATTTCACCTATTGCGGATTATTTTTGGAACGTAACACCCGCAATAAATGAGGGACCACTGTACTGCAGATGAACAGTATTTGAAAAATTTTTAATATTTACATTACAATAATTTATTTAAAAATCCAAACTCTTATTAGTGTTTAAAGTTTATTTTCAGCTAAAATCAGTTTTCATAGACTAAAAGGTTACTGCTGTCAAAGTATCGATTTTTGGCAACTTGTAATGTGAACCATGGTTGCATTTTTAAACATTAGTTGGTGCCTTGTTTTGAATCTTTGTGTTCAAGTGACTTTTTCATTTCCTCAGGGCCATGTTCCTGTCAGAGATGTCTGAAGCCAAGCAGGAACTGATAGAAATTAAAGACTTTGATGGTGATGCCATTCAGGACCTGGTGCATTTTGCTTATTCCTCCAAGCTCACCTTAACTGTGGATAATGTCCAGCCACTGCTTTATGCTGCCTGCATCCTTCAGGTAGACAAGCACAACAAGCACTAGCATCTGATTATAACATGAACAGAGGTGTCCTGCGTTTCAAGTATAGTTTTGATTTACCACATTAATGCATAATGACAGTTTTAATCTAGAAAAACACTGAACTATATAATCCAACTCATAATTTTTGAAGTTGATTTATTGCCTCTTTCAAATAGGTTGAGTTGGTGGCGAGAGCCTGCTGTGAATACATGAAGGCACACTTTCACCCCACCAACTGCCTGGCAGTTCGAACCTTTGCCGAGAGCCACAATCGGGTGGACCTGATGGACATGGCTGACCGCTACGCCTGCGAGCACTTCACAGAGGTAGTGGAGTGTGAGGACTTCACATGTGTGTCTCCCCAGCACTTGCGTACATTACTGTCCTCCAGCGACCTCAATATTCACTCGGAGACACAGGTGTACAATGCAGCAGTGAAATGGCTAAACGCAAACCCACAGCATCACGAGGCCTGGCTGGACCAGATCATGTCTCAGGTTTGAGAATGGCCTGGAAAGGTTTTTTTTTCTTTTCTTTTTTATATTAGTGTTGTATTCTTGAATGTGTGTCAGAAGTCAGAGTTTATCACCTGGTTTACTGATTACCTGAATGTTTAGGGGAATAACTGTGAGTAAAAGGAGTGTTATATAATCACTTTAGCATCCGCATGACACCCGCATGTATGTTTGTCTCTCCTCTAGGTGCGCCTGCCCCTACTACCAGTAGAGTTTCTGACTGGAACCGTGGCAAAAGATGAGATGATCAAAGGTAACCTGAGCTGTCGTGACTTGATGGATGAAGCCAGAAACTACCACCTGCACCTCAACAACAAGGTGGTTCCAGACTTTGAGTATTCAGTCCGTACCATACCCAGGAAGCACACTGCAGGTACCTTTATATGGTGGTGCTCTGCTGTGAGCATGTAACAAGTCTTTTGTTTTATGGCATTTAGAAAGTCATTACAGCACATTTTCTTATCTTTATAAAAGCACACTTGCAGACATAAAACCAAGTGGCTTTTTGCAAGTTCA